>NW_027478624.1:600000-831311 GCF_051014685.1 Ptiloglossa arizonensis | reverse complement strand
TTTTCTGTTTAAGCAAATGGTAGGGGCAATAATTACATTAATTAGGCAAATAAAATAAATTTCATTATTAAATTTTAATATGAGTTCTGTAATAATTATAGGGATTAATTTTATTAAAGTTATTATAAAGAATAGATTAATTCAATTTAATGAATAAATTAAAGAAATGAATCGAACATTTAAAGAGTACATCCCAATTATTAAGATAAGTGAAAAAAAAATAATTATTATAAATAAATAATTAGATTTACTTCCGATTCTGTGTAAATTATTATATGTAGTAAATAGTATAAATAAAATTCTTCTGGAGGCTAAAGAGATTAAAAAATATATTAAATATGTATTCAGAGTATTAGTGTCTAATTTAACTATAGATCAAATGATTTATAATAGAAATTATAAATATTATAATCATTTAATCGAAACGGAGAAACGGAGAAACGAAAAAACGAAGGAAGAAACGGAGAAACGAAGAAAGAAACGGAGAAACGAAGAAAGAAACGGAGAAACGAAGAAAGAAACGGAGAAACGAGGAAATAAATGGAGAAACGAAGAAAGAAACGAGGAAACGAAGAAAGAAACGGAGAATCGGAGAAATAAATTGAGAAACGAAGAAATAAACGGAGAAACGAAGAAAGAAACGGAGAAACGGAGAAATAAATGGAGAAACGAAGAAATAAACGGAGAAACGAAGAAAGAAACGGAGAAACGAAGAAAGAAACAAAGAAACGAAGAAAGAAACGGAGAATCGGAGAAATAAATGGAGAAACGAAGAAATAAACCGAGAAACGGAGAAAGAAACGAAGAAACGAAGAAAGAAACGGAGAAACGAAGGAATAAACCGTGAAACGGAGAAAGAAACGGAGAAACGAAGAAAGAAACGGAGAAACGAAGAAAGAAACGGAGAAACGATGAATAAAACGGAGAAACGAAGAAAGAAACGGAGAAATAAATGGAGAAACGAAGATATAAACGGAGAAACGATGAACGAAACGGAGAAACGAAGAAAGAAACGGAGAAACGAAGAAAGAAACGGAGAAACGAAGAAAGAAACGGAGAAACGAAGAAAGAAACGGAGAAACGAAGAAAGAAACGGAGAAACGAAGAAAGAAACGGAGAAAAGAAGAAAGAAACCGAGAAACGAAGAAAGAAACGGAGAAACGGAGAAATAAATGGAGAAACGAAGAAAGAAACTGAGATACGAAGAAAGAAACGGAGAAACGGAGAAATAAATGGAGAAACAAAGAAATAAACGGAGAAACGAAGAAAGAAACGGAGAAACGGAGAAATAAACGGAGAAACGAAGAAAGAAACAAAGAAACGAAGAAAGAAACGGAGAATCGGAGAAATAAATTGAGAAACGAAGTAATAAACGGAGAAACGTAGAAAGAAACGGAGAAACGGAGAAATAAACGGAGAAACGAAGAAAGAAACGGAGAAACGAAGAAAGAAACGGAGAAACGGAGAAATAAATGGAGAAACGAAGAAAGAAACGGAGATACGAAGAAAGAAACGGAGAAACGGAGAAATAAATGGAGAAACAAAGAAATAAACGGAGAAACGAACAAAGAAACGGAGAAACGAACAAAGAAACGGAGAAACGAAGAAAGAAACGGGGAAACGAACAAAGAAACGGAGAAACGAAAAAAGAAACGTTTCTCCGTATCTCCGTTTCTCCGTTTCTCCGTTTCTCGGTTTCTCCGTTTCTCGGTTTCCCGTTTCTCCGTTTCTCCGTCTCTCCGTTTCTCCGTATCTCCGTTTCTCCGTTTCTCGGTTACTCCGTTTCTCCGACTCTCGGTTTCTCCGTTTCTCGGTTTCTCCGTTTCTCGGTTTCTCCGTTTCTCGGTTTCTCCGTTTCTCGGTTTCTCCGTTTCTCCGTTTCTCGGGTTTTCCGTTTCTCCGTTTCACCGTTTTTTGTTCGTTTCTCCATTTATTTCTCCGATTCTCCGTTTCTTTCTTCGTTTCTCCGTTTCTTTCTTTGTTTCTCCGTTTCTTTCATCGTTTCTCCGTTTCTCTCTTCGCTTCTCCGTTTCTTTGTTCGTTTCTCCGTTTCTTTGTTCGTTTCTCCGTTTCTTTGATCGTTTCTCCGTTTCTTTCTTCGTTTCTCCGTTTCTTTCTTCGTTTCTCCGTTTCTTTCTTCGTTTCTTCGTTTCTTTCTTCGTTTCTCCGTTTCTTTCTTCGTTTCTCCGTTTATTTCTTCGTTTCTCCATTTATTTCTTCGTTTATCTGTTTCTTTCTTCGTTTCTCCGTTTCTTTCTTCGTTTCTCCGTTTCCTTCTTCGTTTCTTCGTTTCTTTCTTCGTTTCTCCGTTTCTTTCTTCGTTTCTCCGTTTATTTCTTCGTTTCTCCATTTATTTCTTCGTTTCTCCGTTTCTTTCTCCGTTTCTCCGTTTCTTTCTCCGTTTCTCCGTTTCTTTCTTCGTTTGTCCGTTTCTTTGTTCGTTTCTCCGCTCCTTTCTTCGTCTCTCCGTTTATTTCTTCGTTTTTCCATTTATTTCGCCGTTTCTCCGTTTCCTTCTTCGTTTCTCCGTTTCTTTCTCCGTTTCTCCGTTTCTTTCTTCGTTTGTCCGTTTCTTTTTTCGTTTCTCTGTTTGTTTCTTCGTTTCTCCATTTATTTCTCCGTTTCTCCGTTTCTTTGTTCGTTTCTCCGTTTCTTTCTTCGTTTCTCCGTTTCTTTCTTCGCTTCTCCATTTCTTTCTTCGTTTCTCCGTTTGTTTCTTCGTTTCTCCATTTATTTCTCCGTTTCTCCGTTTCTTTGTTCGTTTCTCCGCTCCTTTCTACGTTTCTCCGTTTATTTCTTCGTTTTTCCATTTATTTCTCCGTTTCTCCGTTTCTTTCTTCATTTCTCCGTTTCTTTCTTCGTTTCTCCATTTCTTTATCGTTTCCCCATTTATTTCTCCGTTTCGCCGTTTCTTTCTTCGTTTCTCCGTTTCTTTCTTCGTTTCTCCGTTTCTTTCTTCGTTTCTCCGTTTCTTTCTTCGTTTCTCCGTTTCTTTCTTCGTTTCTCCGTGTCTTTCTTCGTTTCTTTCTTCGTTTCTCCGTTTCTTTCTTCGTTTCTCCGTTTGTTTCTTCGTTTCTCCATTTATTTCTCCGTTTCTCCGTTTCTTTCTCCGTTTCTCCGTTTCTCTCTTCGTTTCTCCGTTTCTTTCTTCGTTTCTCCGTTTATTTCTTCGTTTCTCCATTTATTTCCTCGTTTCTCCGTTTCTTTCTTCGTTTCTCCGTTTCTTTCTTCGTTTCTCCGTTTCTTTCTTCGTTTCTCCGTTTCTTCCTTCGTTTTTTCGTTTCTCCGTTTCTCCGTTTCGATTAAATGATTATAATAGTTATAGTTTCTATTATAAATCATTTGAGCTATAGTTAAATTACACACTAACACTCTAAATACATTATTTAATATATTTTTTAATCTCTTTGGCCTCCAGAAGAATTTTATTTATACTATTTACTGTATATAATAATTTACACAGAATCGGAAATAAATCTAATTATTTATTTATAATAATTATTTTTTATTCACTTATTTTACCAAAAATTTCGATTCTCCATGTATTAATCAAATGTTAAATTGATATATCTCATAGACAATTATTATTTTCCATGTTTTAAAACTTTAAGAAACATCTCTTTACTTTGAAGTTCGATCAAAATCAATTGTTAGAGGCGAATCAATCATTTTTAATGCATAAATAAGATGCACATTGTTCGATCAATATAGGGAACATGCGTAAATGTTAATAACAATCGCTGAAATGAACGAAAATTCACCGAAACCATTCGTCCTCGAAGATTTCGCAATATCTTGATGTTTGTTTATCATAATTATTAACAACCGTCGTTGGGTCGTAGATTAAACAATTTTTGACAATGTTTCGGTATAAAAAGCCATCAATTTCTTGAAATATTTGGTTAGATCGAACAAATACGATCGAAGAAGCCGTGGGATAAAATAAATGAATATTTCTCTACATATCGGAATTATAGTTTGTATGTATGCAAATATATTCTGAACCCGCTATTACAAATCCCTGTACCGTGGTAATTAAATGGGTTGCCATCTATTGGAGAAAGGGTTAAACTACACTTAAGGGGTGAAAACACCTGGCGGAGAAACGCTCAAGTTTGTCGAGGAGTTGTTCTAATTTCAACAAATATTACAAGATATTGCTAAATTTGCGAAGGCGAACGGTTTCGGTGAATGTTTGTCCATTTCCGCGATTGTTAGTAACATTTATATGTGCTCCCAATATTAATTGAACAATGTACATATTATTTATGTATTGCAATTAATTAAGAAATTTATAGAAATTGATTTTGATCGAGACTCGATGTTAAAACGTGTTTCGTAAAGTTTTAAAGCATGGAAAGTAACAATTGTTCATTAAATACATTAATCTAACATTTGTTTAATTCTTATAATTTACACAATACGCGTAGAAGTGGTATTTTTTTCATAAAAGTGCCGAAATTCAATTAATCGCTTTTTTAGATAGAAAAATCATCGCGATGAAGACTTGTGAATCGATAATCGATACCTGTAGCCTTGAAAATGTCAGTTGGATCTCAGCGAAAAATTCCTTCGCGAACAAAGAATATTTCAACGAAATGATATTTTAAGCCATTATTTATACTAGGAAATAGTTAATAATTGTTCAAACTACGGTCCTACGACGGTTATTAATAATTATGATAAATAAACATCAAGATATTGCAAAATCTGCGAAGGCGAACGGTTTCTGTGAATGTTTCTTCCTATATGCGATTGTTATTAACTTTTTCGCGTGCTCCCAATATTAATCGAACAATGTACATCTTATCTATGCATTACAAATGATTAAGTAACTTATAGAAATTGATTTTGATCGAGATTCGAAGTGAAAACGTGTTTCATAAAGATTTAATGCATAGAAAGTAATAATTGTCTATTTGGTACATTAATTTAACATTTATTTAATTCTTATAATTTACACAATACGTGCAGAAGTTGCATTTTTTACTTAAAAGTGTCACAATTCAATTAATCGCTTTTCTAAATAGAAAAATTATCGTGATGAAGACTTGTGAATCGATCATCGATACCTGTAACCTTGAGAATATCAGTTGGATCTCAACGAAAGATTCCTTCGTGAACAAAGAATATTTTAACGAAATGATATTTTAAGCCATTATTTATACTAGGACATTGTTAATAATTGTTAAAACTATGGTCCAACGACGGTTGTTAATGATTATGATAAATAAACATCAAGATATTGCAAAATCTATGAAGCAGAACGGTTTTGGTAAATGTTTTTTCATTTCCGTGATTGTTATTAACATTTACGCACGTTCCGAATATTAACATTACAATGTGCATCTTGTTTGTGCATTATAAGTCATTAATTACTTTACAAATATTAATATCGATCGAAAATCGAGAAACATATGAATACCACGTTTTACTTCAATTCTCGATGAAATTTAATTTCTATAGGCAAATCAATGATTTACAATGCATAACTAAGATGCATTCTCTCACATAAATGTTCGAAACATGCATAAATGTTAATAACAATCGCGTGGATGAACATCAATTCACTGAAACCGTTCCCCTTCGCAGATTTCGCAATATCTTGATGTTCATTCATCAGAATTATTAACAACCGTCGTAGCAGCATGGTATAAAAAATTATTAACAATGTCCTGGTATAAATAATGGATTAAAACATTACTTCGTTGAAGTATTTTTCATTCACTTCCTCGCATATCATATACTCCTGACAACAAGAGTCCCAACATTGAACATTTTCTACAATTTATGTCTGAATTTCATCCGTTGTAATGAGGAGAACACTGTCGCCAAGGAAGTATGCATTTCGATTTCTCAAGTACTAATCAAATGTTACATCGATATATCTAATAGACAATTATTACTTTCCATATTTTAAAACTTTAAGAAACACCTCTTTACTTCGGAGCTCGATCAAAATTAATTTCTATAAGTTTCTTAATCATTTGTGATGCATAAATAATATGCACATTGTTCAATTAATATTGGGAGCACATATAAATGTTACTAACAATCGCGGAAATGGACAAACATTCACCGAAACCGTTCGCCTTCGCAAATTTAGCAATATCTTGACGTTTATTTACCATAATTATTAACAAGCGTCGTGGGACCGTAGATTAAACAATTATTAACATTGTTCTAGCATAAATAATGGCTTAAAAGTCATCACTTTCTGGAAATATTTGTTAGATCGAACAAAGACAATCGAAGTAACCGTGCGATAAAATAAATGAATATTTCTCTACATATCGAAATTATAGTTGGTATATATGCAAATATATATTCTGAACGCTCAGTGACACACATATGTCACACGGCAATGAAGTGGGTTGCCATCTACTAGAGAATAGGTAAACTACACTTAAGGTGTGAAAACACCTGGCGGAGAAACGCTCAAGTTTGTTGAGGAATTGTTCTTATTTCCACCAATAGATAGCGCCACGAGCATAAATTTACCGACATTAAAGATAAGTAATCCCATTTGTATAATATTCCCTACCGTGCGATAAAATAAATAAATATTTCTCTACATATCGAAATTATTGTTTGTTATGCATGCAAATATGATCTGAAATTCCAAACATTTGCAACGTGGTAATTATATGGGTTGCCGTCTCTTGGAGAACATATTTGTTAACTTTTGCGATTGTTACTAACATTTATGCATGTTCCCAATATTAATCGAACAATATGTATCTTATTTATGCATGGTAAATGATTATACTTATAGAAATTGATTTTGATCGAGATTCAAAGTAAAAACTTGTTTCGTAAAGTTTGAAAGCAAGGAAAGTAATAATTGTCTATTTAGTGCAATAGTTTAGCATTTATTTAATTCTCATAATTTACACAATACGCGTAGAATTTGTATTTCTTACTCAAACGTGCTGAATTTCGATTAATCGCTTTTCTATGTAGAAAAATCATCGTGATAAACACTTGTGAGTCGATAATCGATATGTGTAGCCATGATTTCGAGGTATCAAAGATTTTTTTAAATGTATTAGGGGGACCGGAAAGTAATGTCGTTTCCCGACATTAAATTCAAATACATAAATTTTTAACGAGTTTTTATTTTTAATCAATGATATAATCACCCTCATTATCAACAACCTTTTGCCATCTAGTGTGCAAATTTTCAATGCCGGATCGATAAAAATCAATTGGTTTTTGAGCAAAATATACAGAGATGGCATTTTGAATATCATCCAAATTTGCAAATCTTTTGCCACTTAGAAAGTGTTGAAGCGATCGGAATAAATGGAAATCCGATGGTGCAACATCGGGCGAGTATGGTGGGTGAGGCAGTACCTCCCACCCCAATTCATTAATTTTTGCCAAGGTTCGTCTTGCGCAGTGCGGTCTTGCATTATCGTCTTGCAGAATAACGCCTTTTCTGTTGACAATCGCTGGCCACTTTTCAATTAAAGATTTATTTACACGATCTAATTGTTCACAGTAAAGGTCTGCATTCACAGTCTGTCCAGGTTTCAGCACTTCAAAATGAACAACGCCGCGAATACTCCACCAAACACACAAAAGGGCCTTTTTGGGGTGTAAACCTGGCTTAGCAGTACTTTGTGGCGATTCATTTGGAGAGAGCCACTGCCTTTTGCGTTTTGGATTATCATAAAGAACCCACTTTTCATCTCCGGTGATCAAGCGATCAAAAAACGCTTCTGTATTGTGCCGTTGAAGCAATAAGTTGCATGTGGTGGATCGGTTAGCCTTGTTCTCTTCGGACAGATTATGCGGGACCCAAACACCTGCTCTGCTTACTTTCCCAATCTGCTGCAAATGTTCTTGGATGGTCGACCAAGGTTGGTTAAGACTGTTTGACAATTCCTCGATTGTCTGACACGGATTTGCTTCCACTTCCGCACTTAACACGTCATTGTCTAACGTTGTTGGTCTTCCTGATCGATACGAGTCGAAAAGATCAAAATTACCGGATTTGAACTTGGAAAACCACCTTTGGCATTTACGAACGTCTAATGCATTTGGATAAACATCGCAAATGTTTTTGGTAGCAACTGTTGCGTTACTACCCTTGCGAAACTCAAAAAGCATGCAATGCCGGATATGTACCTCTTCTGGTATTTGGCTGGCCATTTCACCCAAAATTGTAAAGAAAAATTTTAAATTTAATTATTTACAACTAAACAAGTCACTATAACCTCAGAATGTCTTTGCTACGACTTTAATGTACACAATGAGCTGACAAATGACAATCAAATAGTGACATGCGCAGAAACGACATTACTTTCCGGTCCACCTAATATAAAGGAAGGCTAGAATGCAGAGAAATTTCATTACGCTGATTTCATTTAACTTTACATTTATTCGAAAGATAATACATACGAAACTTTGTACAAAAATATTTATTTATTTTATTGCACGGTAGGGAATACCATACAAATGGAATGACTTATCTGTAATGTCGGTAAATTATGCATGTGGCGCTATCTATTGGTGGAAGTAACAACAATTCCTCAACAAACTTGAGCGTTTCTCCGCCAGGTGTTTTCACACCTTAAGTGTAGTTTACCTATTCTGTAGTAGATGGCAACCCACTTCATTGCCGTGTGACATATGTGTGTCACTGAGCGTTCGGAATATACATGCATATATACAAACTATTTTTTCAATATGTAGAGAAATATTCATTTATTTTATCGCACGGTTACTTCGATTGTCTTTGTTCGATCTAAGAAATATTTCCAGAAAGTAATGACTTTCAAGCCATTATTTATACTAGAACATTGTTAATAATTGTCTAAAGTATGGTCCTACGACGGTTGTCAATAAATATGATAAATAAACATCGAGATATTGCAAAATCTGCGAAGACGAAAGGTTTCGGTGAATGTTTGTTCATTTCCGCGATTGTTACTAACATTTATGCATGTGCTCAATATTAATTGAACAATGTGCATCTTATTTATGCATTAAAAATGATTAAGTAACTTACAGAAATTGTTTTTGATCGAGATTTATAGTAAAACGTGTTTCGGAAAGTTTTAAAGCATTGAAAGTAACAATTGTTTATTAGATACATTAATTTAACATTTGTTTAATTTTTATAATTTACACAATACGCGTAGAAGTTTCATTTTTTACTCCAAAGCGGCAAAATTCAATTAATCGCTTTTCTAAATAGAAAAATCTTCGCGATGATCGATACGTGTAGCCTTGAGAATGTCGGTTGCACCTCAATGAAAAATTCCTTGATGAACAAAGAATATTTCAACGAAATGATATTTTAAACCATTATTTATACTAGGAAATTGTTAATAATGGTTTAATCTACAATCCTACGATGATTGTTATTAAATATGATAAATGAACGTCAGGATATTGCGAAATCTGCGAAGGCGAACGGTTTCGGTGAATATTTGTTCATTTCCGCGATTGTTACTAACATTTATACATGTTCCGAACATTTATCTTACAATATGCATCTTATTTATGCATTAAATATGATTGATTCGCCTACAGCAATTAATTTTGACCGAGATTCGAGGTATAAACGTGTTTCTTAATGTTTCAAAGCATGGAAAGTAACAATTGTTTATTAGATACACTAATTTAACATTTGTTTCGTTCTTATAATTTTCGGATTATGCGTGGAAGCTGTATTCTTGATGTAAAAGCGTCGAAATTCAATTAATCGCTTTTCTAGATAGAAAAACCATCGTGATAGACGTTTATGAATCGATAAACATTTCCAGCCTTGACAATGTCGGTTTGATCTCAATAAGAACAATTCCATCGCGAACAAAGAATATTTCAACGAAATGATATTTTAAGCCATTATTTATACTAGGACATTGTTAATAATTGTTTAATCTACGGTCCTACGACGGTTGTTAATAATTATGATAAACAAACATCAAGATATTGCGAAATCTGGGAAGGCGAATTGCTTTAGCGAATGTTTATGTCTCTAGGCGATTGTTAGAAAAATTTTTCCAGGTTCCGAACTTTTATGTTACAGTATGTGAATTAAATTTTATCGGAAAATTTAACGAAGAGTTTGGTATACATATATTTCCCCATTTTTTATGAAAATTAACATTTGTAAACTAATTAATGGCTTGCACTGTAAAAGTTGGGAATATGAATGTTACAGAATGCATTTTCTTTTGCATTGTAAATGAATAATTTGCTTATAAAGATTAATTTAGGTTGCAAATCGAGAAATATTATATATGAATATCAATATTTTGCTTTCATTTTCGAAATCAATTAATTTCTGAAAACTAACTAATGATTTATCATACCTAAATAAGATGCATATTGTTCGATCAATATTGGGAACATGTATAAATGTTAGTAACAATCGCGGAAATGAACAAACATTCACGGAAACCGTTCGCCTTCGAAAATTTCGATTAGATCGAACAAAGACAATGGAAGAACCGGTAAGTGACCTTACGGAGGGTATATAAGGAGCCCCCGGTTGTTTAAAATTTCATTCTTCCTGGAGCCTCGGAGGTGGATGGATCTCTTCGTTTTAGGTTTATGGAAGGGGGACCCCCACCTTGGAAACCGGTACTGGCCGCCGGTAGGCGGTGGTCAGTACTGGCGACCATTCTCTCAATCCTTTCTTTGGTTTTTAATTGTTTCTTTCTGTAATTTATTTTATTTGTTCTCTGATTTTACTTTGTACTTGTTTTTCCATGTTTATTTTTTTGTCATTCTTGCCTTTATTTCCTTTGTTACTGAATGACTGTATTTAATCACTAACCAACTTCATTTCTATTTTCTATCATTTTTTTATCATGCCTTGACTTTAGGTTTCTCTTAGGTAGGCACACCGGAGAACGAAGAACAAAGAACGAAGAACGAAGAACGAAGAACGAAGAGGACACTATGGTCGCAACCGCCGTGGGATCTTTAGTTAAGCTTGGAATAAGTTAATTTTAAGGCCACCGTGTACAAATATCTGTTATCTGTCAAGCAATTATCCAATCTTTAGCTTATTTTTGCTCGCTTCCTCGTTCCTCAGCCCGGTCATCACTGCTTGTTGCATAAGCAAGTGACCGGCCGTGTAGGTGGTCCGAACGGTCGATCGCCGTCTCTTCTGGTGCGTCCGCTTCCAGAGAGAACATGCTGCGAACACAGGGGCAGGTGTTCGCATCGGTCCCTGTGGAAGCCCTGTGCCATAAGACCCTCTCTTCGTCATCTTCCGTGAGTCAGGTCCACGCTTTGCGTGGTTCCTGACGCGGAGTTGGGAGAAACGGGGCACTCTATATGAGTGGACGGCGTCATGCATTTCCTCTTTAATCGGGCCCACTGAGGGGAAACGGGACCGACCTAGTAGGACCAACTGCACGGTTCGTGTCGCGTCTTTTCCAATTTTGCCTAATTTTTCCATAATGTAATTGCTTGGCAGAACTAAACGAGGAGATCGAAGGAACATTGATTCCTTCCATCTCTTTGGTTTAGTATCTTCGTTTGTATCGGGTGTCGAGGGAGATCGATGGAACTTTGATTCCATCTATCTCTCTCCGGGTCTCCGCTCGCAGCAACCTCCACGTGGTGAGACCTGGTAATCGGTATAACTCGCGACGAACAGTAATTATTCGTCGTGGGTAGTACCGAGCTAATCGGCTGCGAGTTTAGAATAGTAATTTTTACGGTACAGTAGAGTACATTACGGTACAGTACTTTCAACAAGTTCAATTGATGTATTGAAATAAAATCAATTTCACTGACAGCAGAAACTTTATTTTTGTCCATTATTTGTTTCCATTTCTTTAACCCGATCCTATCAAACTGCTAAAACTACTTAAAACTATATGTCCTCAACTATCATGTTCTCCTGATACAAAGAAAATCGGGATCCATGATTCAGAAATTCGTTCGAAAGTACAACAAAATTTCGGTTCGCGGAAATTCTTGGAATTTGACGTCAATTCTAAGAATCCGCGAAATCGTGCCACTTCCTCGCATATCGTACACTGACACCAAGAGTCCCAAAATCAAACATTTTCTAAAATTTATGCCTGAATTTCAACCTTTGGTATCAGGAAAATACCAGAACTTTCGATTCTTCAAGTATTAATCAAATGTTAAATTGATATATCTCATAGACAATTATTACTTTCCATGTTTTAAAACTTTAAGAAACATCTCTTTACTTTGAAGTGCGATCAAAATTATTATAATCATTTAATCTAAACGGAGAAACGGAGAAACGGAGAAACGGAGAAACGGAGAAACGGAGAAACGGAGAAACGGAGAAACGGAGAAACGGAGAAACGGAGAAACGGAGAAACGGAGAAACGGAGAAACGGAGAAACGGAGAAACGGAGAATCGGAGAATCGGAGAAACGGAGAAACGGAGAAACGGAGAAACGGAGAAACGGAGAAACGAAGAAACGAAGGAAGAAACGGAGAAACGAAGAAAGAAACGGAGAAACGAAGAAAGAAACGGAGAAGCGAAGAAAGAAACGGAGAAACGAAGAAAGAAACGGAGAAACGGAGAAATAAATGGAGAAACGAAGAAATAAACGGAGAAACGAAGAAAGGAACGGAGAAACGAAAAAAGAAACGGAGAAACGAACAAAGAAACGGAGAAACGAAGAAAGAAACGGAGAAACGGAGAAATAAATGGAGAAATGAAGAAATAAACGGAGAATCGAAGAAAGAAACGGAGAAACGAAGAAAGAAACGCAGAAACGACGAAGAAACGGAGTAACGAAGAAAGAAACGAAGAAACGAAGAAAGAAACGGAGAATCGGAGAAATAAATGGAGAAACGAAGAAATAAACCGAGAAACGAAGAAAGAAACGGAGAAACGAAGAAAGAGAGGGAGTAACGAAGAAAGAAACTGAGAAACGAAGATAGAAACGGAGAATCGGAGAAATAAATGGAGAAACGAAGAAATAAACCGAGAAACGGAGAAAGAAACGGAGAAGCGAACAAAGAAACGGAGAAACGAACAAAGAAACGGAGAAACGGAGAAATAAATGGAGAAACGAAGATTGAAACGGAGAAACGAACAAAGAAACGTTTCTCCGATTCTCCGTTTTTCCGTTCCTCCGTTTCTCCGTTTCTCCATTTCTTGGATTCTCCATTTCTCCGTTTCTCCGTTTCTCGATTTCCCCGTTTCTCCGTTTCTCGGTTTCTCCGTTTCTCGGTTTCTGCGTTTCTCCGTTTCTCGGTTTCTGTGTTTCTCGGTTTCTCCGTTTCTCCGTTTCTCCGTTTCTCGGTTTATTTCTTCGTTTCTCCATTTATTTCTCCGATTCTCCGTTTCTTTCTTCGTTTCTCAGTTTCTATCTTCGTTTCTCCGTTTCTTTCTTCGTTTCTCCGTTTCTTTCTTCGTTTCTCCGTTAATTTCATCGTTTTTCCGTTTATATCTTCGTTTCTCCATTTATTTCTCCGTTTCTTTCTTCGTTTCTCCGTTTCTTTCTTCGTTTCTCCGTTTCTTTCTTCGTTTCTTCGTTTCCTTCTTCGTTTCCCCGTTTCTTTCTTCGTTTCCCCGTTTGTTTCTTCGTTTCTCCATTTATTTCTCCGTTTCTCCGTTTCTTTCTTCGTTTCTCCGTTTCTTTCTTCGTTTCTCCGTTTATTTCTTCGTTTCTCCATTTATTTCCCCGTTTCTCCGTTTCTTTCTTCGTTTCTCCGTTTCTTTCTTTGTTTCTCCGTTTCTTTGTTCGTTTCTCCGTTTCTTTGTTCGTTTCCCCGTTTCTTTCTCCGTTTCTCCGTTTCTTTCCTCGTTTCTCCGTTTCTTTCATCGTTTCTCCGTTTCTTTGTTCGTTTCTCCGTTCCTTTCTTCGTTTCTCCGTTTATTTCTTCGTTTCTCCATTTATTTCCCCGTTTCTCCGTTTATTTCTTCGTTTCTCCGTTTCTTTCTTCGTTTCTCCGTTTCTTTCTTCGTTTCTCCGTTTCTTTCTTTGTTTCTCCGTTTCTTTGTTCGTTTCTCCGTTTCTTTGTTCGTTTCCCCGTTTCTTTCTTCGTTTCTCCGTTTCTTTCTTCGTTTCTCCGTTTCTTTCATCGTTTCTCCGTTTCTTTGTTCGTTTCTCCGTTCCTTTCTTCGTTTCTCCGTTTATTTCTTCGTTTCTCCATTTATTTCCCTGTTTCTCCGTTTATTTCTTCGTTTCTCCATTTATTTCTTCGTTTCTCCGTTTCTTTCTTCGTTTCTCCGTTTCTTTCTTCGTTTCTCCGTTTCTTCCTTCGTTTCTTCGGTTCTCCGTTTCTCCGTTTTTCCGTTTCGATTAAATGATTATAATAGTTATAATTTCTATTATAAATCATTTGAGCTATAGTTAAATTATACACTAATACTCTAAATACATATTTAATACATTTTTTAATCTCTTTAGCCTCCAGAAGAATTTTATTTATACTATTTACTGTATATAATAATTTACACAGAATCGGAAATAAATCTAATTATTTATTTATAATAATTATTTTTTATTCACTTATTTTACCAAAAATTTCGATTCTTCATGTATTAATCAAATGTTAAATTGATATATCTCATAGACAATTATTACTTTCCATGTTTTAAAACTCTAAGAAACATCTCTTTACTTCGAAGTTCGATCAAAATCAATTGCTAGTGGCGAATCAATCATTTTTAATGCATAAATAAGATGCACATTGTTCGATCAATATAGGGAACGTGCGTAAATGTTAATAACAATCGCTGAAATGAACAAACGTTCACCGAAACAATTCGCCCTCGAAGATTTCGCAATATCTTGATGTTTGTTTATCATAATTATTATCAACCGTCGTAGGATCATACATTAGACAATTATTAACAATCTCCTAGTATAAATAATGGCTTAAAATATCATTTCGTTGAAATATTGCTTGTTCGCGAAGGAATTTTTCCTTGAGATCCAACTGACATTCTCAAGGCTACACGTATCGATTATCGATTCACAAGTATTTATCGCGGTGATTTTTCTATCTAAAAAAGCGATTAATTGAATTTTGGAACTTTTGTGTAAAAAATACCACTTCTACACGTATTGTGTAAATTATAAGAATTAAACAAATGTTAAATTAATGTATCTAATGAACAATTGTTACTTTCCGTGCATTAAAACTTTACGAAACACGTTTTAACGTGCAGTCTCGATCAAAATCAATTTAGATAAGTTTCTTAATTAATTGCAATACATAAATAAGATGCACGTTGTTCGAGCAATATAGGGAACATGCGTAAATGTTAATAACAATCGCTGAAATGGGCAAACATTCACTGAAACCGTTCGCCTTCGCAGACTTCGCAATATCTTGACATTTCTTTATCACAATTAATAACAACCGTCGTTGGACCGTAGATTAAACAATTTTTGACAATGTTTCGGTATACAAAGCCAGCAATTTCTTGAAATATTTGGTTAGATCGAACAAATACGATCGAAGAAGCCGTGGGATAAAATAAATGAATATTTCTCTACATATCGGAAATATAGTTTGTATGTATGCAAATATATTCTGTACCCGCAATTACAGATCCCTGTAACGTGGTAATTACATGGGTTGCCATCTATTGGAGAAAGGGTTAAACTACACTTAAGGGGTGAAAACACCTGGCGGAGAAACGCTCAAGTTTGTCGAGGAATTGTTCTAATTATCCACAAATAGATGGCGCGACAAGTACAATTTACCGACATTAGAGATAAGTATTTCCATTTGTATGATATTCCCTACCGTGCGATAAAATGAATAAATACGTTTGTACAAACTTTTGTATGTTTCATCTTTCGAATAAATGTAAAATTAAACCTTCCACGGTAAATTGTATTCTTGAATTTATTAATGATTCTAGGACGATTTATTTCAGTATAACGAGTGCTATAGGTGGGAAATTTGTGTACGTAATAATTATTGAGTATAAAATAATTTTTCTTTTATTAGAGGTTAATATATTAAATAAGGAAGAAGAGTTAATCTTTATTATTTTAAATATAAAAATTAAAATTAAAGAAATTATTGAATATAAAATGAAATATGTTAAAAATGTATATTTGTTAATTATTAACAAAATAACTATAATAGATGTTTGTATAACAGATGAATATCCTATAATTATTATGATTGACTTTTTCCTTTAAGCAAATGATAGGGGCAATAATTACATTAATTAGGCAAATAAAATAAATTTCATTATTAAATTTTAATATGAGTTCTATAATAATTATAGGGATTAAATTTATTAAAGTTATTATAAAGAATAGATTAATTCAATTTAAAGAATAAATTAAAGAAATGAATCGAACATTTAAAGAGTATTTGGCGGCGCTAAATTCGAAGATGTTTGAGAGAGGGAAAACGGAATTATAAGGAGTGGGGAGAAGCGTTTCATCCCGGGCCTGCTAGTGGACTCGTCAGTAAGGCATCCTAGCAGGCCCTGCCTTATACGCCGGGACATTGGAAGATCGGTAAGAGGTCGTAAATATAGCGATCGGAGCAGGTACGGGAACTTGCGGGAAACGGTTGGTGGTGAGTTTCCCTCTGGTGGCAAGCGTGGGTAGTGCCGCCACAAGGACAATTTTTAAGATAAGTGAAAAAAAAATAATTATTATAAATAAATAATTAGATTTACTTCCAATTCTGTGTAAATTATTATATATAGTAAATAGTATAAATAAAATTCTTCTGGAGGCTAAAGAGATTAAAAAATATATTAAATATGTATTTAGAGTAATAGTGTCTAATTTAACGATAGATCAAATGATTTATAATAGAAATTATAAATATTATAATCATTTAATCGAAACGGAGAAACGGAGAAACGGAGAAACGGAGAAACGATGAAACGAAGGAAGAAACGGAGAAATGAAGAAAGAAACGAAGAAACGAAGAAAGAAACGGAGAAACGAAGAAAGAAACTGAGTAACGAACAAAGAAACGAAGAAACGAAGAAAGAAACGGAGAAACGAACAAAGAAACGGAGAAGCGAAGAAAGAAACAGAGAAACGAAGAAAGAAACGGAGAATCGGAGAAATAAATGGAGAAACGAAGAAATAAACCAAGAAACGGAGAAAAAAACGGAGAAACGAACAAAGAAACGGAGAAACGAAGAAAGAAACGGAGAAACCAACAAAGAAACGGAGAAACGAAGAAAGAAACGGGGAAACGGAGAAATAAATGGAGAAACGAAGAAATAAACGGAGAAACGAAGAAAGAAACGGAGAAACGAACAAAGAAACGGAGAAACGAACAAAGAAACGGAGTAACGAAGACAGAAACGAAGAAACGAAGATAGAAACGGCGAAACGAACAAAGAAACGGAGAAACGCAGAAAGAAACGGAGAAACGGAGAAATAAATGGAGAAACGAATAAAGAAACGGAGAAACGAAGAAAGAAACGGAGAAACGAAGAAAGAAACGGAGTAACGAAGAAAGAAACGAAGAAACGAAGAAAGAAACGGAGAAACGAACAAAGAAACGGAGAAGCGAAGAAAGAAACAGAGAAACGAAGAAAGAAATGGAGAATCGGAGAAATAAATGGAGAAACGAAGAAATAAACCAAGAAACGGAGAAAAAAACGGAGAAACGAACAAAGAAACGGAGAAACGAAGAAAGAAACGGAGAAACCAACAAAGAAACGGAGTAACGAAGAAAGAAACGAAGAAACGAAGAAAGAAACGGAGAATCGGAGAAATAAATGGAGAAACGAAGAAATAAACCGTGAAACGGGGAAAGAAACGGAGAAACGAACAAAGAAACGGAAAAGCGAATAAAGAAACGGAGAAACGAACAAAGAAACGGAGAAACGAACAAAGAAACGGAGAAGCGAATAAAGAAACGGAGAAACGAACAAAGAAACGGAGAAACGAAGAAAGAAACGGAGAAACGAAGAAAGAAACGGAGAAACGAAGAAATAAACCGAGAAACGGAGAAAGAAACGGAGAAACGAAGAAAGAAACGGAGAAACGAAGAAAGAAACGGAGTAACGAAGAAACAAACGAAGAAAGAAACGGAGAATCGGTGAAATATAATAAATGGAGAAACGAAGAAATAAACCGTGAAACGGGGAAAGAAACGGAGAAACGAACAAAGAAACGGAGAAGCGAATAAAGAAACGGAGAAACGAACAAAGAAACGGAGAAACGAACAAAGAAACGGAGAAGCGAATAAAGAAACGGAGAAACGAACAAAGAAACGGAGAAACGAACAAAGAAACGGAGAAACGAACAAAGAAACGGAGAAACGAAGAAAGAAAGGGAGAAACGAAGACAGAATCGGAGAAACGAAGAAAGAAACGGAGAAACGAAGAAAGAAACGGAGAAACGAAGAAATAAACCGTGAAACGGGGAAAGAAACGGAGAAACGAGGAAAGAAACGGAGAAACGAACAAAGAAACGGAGAAACGAAGAAAGAAACGGAGAAACGAACAAAGAAACGGAGAAACGTAGAAAGAAATGGAGAAACGAAAAAGAAACGGAGTAACGAAGAAAGAAACGATGAAACGAAGAAAGAAATGGAGAAATGAACAAAGAAACGGAGAAACGAAGAAAGAAACGGAGAAACGAAGAAAGAAACGGAGAAACGAAGAAAGAAACGGAGTAACGAAGAAAGAAACGAAGAAACGAAGAAAGAAACGGAGAAATGAACAAAGAAACGGAGAAACGAAGAAAGAAACGGAGAAACGAAGAAAGAAACGTAGAAACGAAGACAGAAACGGAGAAAGGAAGAAAGAAACGGAGAAACGAAGAAAGAAACGGAGAAACGAAGAAAGAAACGGAGTAACGAAGAAAGAAACGAAGAAATGGAGAAATGAACAAAGAAACGGAGAAACGAAGAAAGAAACGGAGAAACGAAGAAAGAAACGGAGAAACGAAGAAAGAAACGGAGTAACGAAGAAAGAAACGAAGAAAGAAACGGAGAATCGGAGAAATAAATGGAGAAACGAAGAAATAAACCGTGAAACGGGGAAAGAAACGGAGAAACGAACAAAGAAACGGAGAAGCGAATAAAGAAACGGAGAAACGAACAAAGAAACGGAGAAACGAACAAAGAAACCGAGAAGCGAATAAAGAAACGGAGAAACGAACAAAGAAACGGAGCAACGAACATAGAAACGGAGAAACGAACAAAGAAACGGAGAAACGAACAAAGAAACGGAGAAACGAGGAAAGAAACGGAGAAACGAAGAAAGAAACGGAGAAACGAAGAAAGAAACGGAGAAACGAAGAAAGAAACGGAGAAACGAAGAAATAAACCGTGAAACGGGGAAAGAAACGGAGAGACGAACAAAGAAACGGAGAAACGAATAAGGAAACGGAGAAACGAACAAAGAAACGGAGAAACGAGCAAAGATACGGAGAATTGAACAAAGAAACGGAGAAACGAAAAAAGAAACGGAGAAACGGAGAAATAAATGGAGAAACGAAGAAGTAGACAGAGAAACGAAGAAAGAAACGGAGAAACGAAGAAAGAAACGGAGAAACGAAGAAAGAAACGGAGTAACGAAGAAAGAAACGAAGAAACGAAGAAAGAAACGGAGAAATGAACCAAGAAACGGAGAAACGAAGAAAGAAACGGAGAAACGAAGAAAGAAACGGAGAAACGAAGAAAGAAACGGAGAAACGAAGAAAGAAACGGAGAAACGAAGAAAGAAACGGAGAAACCAAGAAAGAAACGGAGAAACGAAGAAAGATACGGAGAAACGAAGAAAGAAACGGAGAAACGAAGAAAGAAACGGAGAAACGGAGAAATAAATGGAGAAACGAAGAAATAAGCGGAGAAACGAAGAAAGAAACGGAGAAACGAAGAAAGAAACGGAGAAACGAAGAAAGAAACTGAGAAACGAAGAAAGAAACGGAGAAACGAAGAAAGAAACGGAGAAACGAACAAAGAAACGGAGAAACGAACAAAGAAACGGAGAAACGAACATAGAAACGGAGAAACGAACAAAGAAACGGAGAAACGAATAAAGAAACGTTTCTCCGTTTCTCCGTTTCTCCGTTTCTCGGTTTCTCCGTTTCTCCGTTTCTCCGTTTCTTTCTTCGTTTCTCCGTTTCTCGGTTTCTCCGTTTCTCCGTTTCTCGGTTTCTCCGTTTCTCCGTTTCTCGATTTCTCCGTTTCTCCGTCTCTCGGTTTCTCCGTTTCTCGGTTTCTCCGTTTCTCGGTTTCTCCGTTTCTCGGTTTTTCCGTTTCTCGGTTTCTCCGTTTCTCCGTTTCTCGGGTTTTCCGTTTCACCGTTTTTTGTTCGTTTCTCCATTTATTTCTCCGATTCTGCGTTTCTTTCTTCGTTTCTCCGTTTCTTTCTTTGTTTCTCCGTTTCTTTCATCGTTTCTCCGTTTCTTTGTTCGTTTCTCCGTTTCTTTGTTCGTTTCTCCGTTTCTTTGTTCGTTCCTCCGTTTCTTTGTTCGTTTCTCCGTTTCTTTGTTCGTTTCTCCGTTTCTTTGTTCGTTTCTCCGTTTCTTTCTTTGTTTCTCCGATTCTTTCTTCGTTTCTCCGTTTCTTTCTTCGTTTCTTTCTTTGTTTCTCCGTTTCTTTCATCGTTTCTCCGTTTCTCTCTTCGTTTCTCCGTTTCTCTCTTCGTTTCTCCGTTTCTTTCTTCGTTTCTCCGTTTCCTTCTTCGTTTCTCCGTTTCTTTCTCCGTTGCTCCGTTTCTTTGTCCGTTTCTCCGTTTCTTTGCTCGTTTCTCCGTTTCTTTATTCGTTTCTCCGTTTCTTTCTTCGTTTCTTCGTGTCTTTCTTCGTTTCTCCGTTTCTTTCTTCGTTTCTCCGTTCCATTCATCGTTTCTCCGGTTTTTTGTGCGTTTCTCCGTTACTTTCTTCGTTTCTCCGTTTCTTTCTTCGTTTCTCCGTTTATTTCTTCGTTTCTCCATTTATTTCTTCGTTTCTCCGTTTCTTTCTTAGTTTCTCCGTTTCTTTCTTCGTTTCTCCGTTTCTTCCTTCGTTTCTTCGTTTCTCCGTTTCTCCGTTTCTCCGTTTCTCCGTTTCTCCGTTTCGATTAAATGATTATAATAGTTATAATTTCTATTATAAATCATTTGAGCTATAGTTAAATTATACACTAATACTCTAAATACATATTTAATACATTTTTTAATCTCTTTAGCCTCCAGAAGAATTTTATTTATACTATTTACTGTATATAATAATTTACACAGAATCGGAAATAAATCTAATTATTTATTTATAATAATTATTTTTTATTCACTTATTTTACCAAAAATTTCGATTCTTCATGTATTAATCAAATGTTAAATTGATATATCTCATAGACAATTATTACTTTCCATGTTTTAAAACTCTAAGAAACATCTCTTTACTTCGAAGTTCGATCAAAATCAATTGCTAGTGGCGAATCAATCATTTTTAATGCATAAATAATATGCACATTGTTCGATCAATATAGGGAACGTGCGTAAATGTTACTAACAATCGCGGAAATGGACAAACATTCACCGAAACAATTCGCCCTCGAAGATTTCGCAATATCTTGATGTTTGTTTATCATAATTATTATCAACCGTCGTAGGATCATACATTAGACAATTATTAACAATCTCCTAGTATAAATAATGGCTTAAAATATCATTTCGTTGAAATATTGCTTGTTCGCGAAGGAATTTTTCCTTGAGATCCAACTGACATTCTCAAGGCTACACGTATCGATTATCGATTCACAAGTATTTATCGCGGTGATTTTTCTATCTAAAAAAGCGATTAATTGAATTTTGGAACTTTTGTGTAAAAAATACCACTTCTACACGTATTGTGTAAATTATAAGAATTAAACAAATGTTAAATTAATGTATCTAATGAACAATTGTTACTTTCCGTGCTTTAAAACTTTACGAAACACGTTTTAACGTGCAGTCTCGATCAAAATCAATTTAGATAAGTTTCTTAATTAATTGCAATACATAAATAAGATGCACGTTGTTCGAGCAATATAGGGAACATGCGTAAATGTTAATAACAATCGCTGAAATGGGCAAACATTCACTGAAACCGTTCGCCTTCGCAGACTTCGCAATATCTTGACATTTCTTTATCACAATTAATAACAACCGTCGTTGGACCGTAGATTAAACAATTTTTGACAATGTTTCGGTATACAAAGCCATCAATTTCTTGAAATATTTGGTTAGATCGAACAAATACGATCGAAGAAGCCGTGGGATAAAATAAATGAATATTTCTCTACATATCGGAAATATAGTTTGTATGTATGCAAATATATTCTGTACCCGCAATTACAGATCCCTGTAACGTGGTAATTACATGGGTTGCCATCTATTGGAGAAAGGGTTAAACTACACTTAAGGGGTGAAAACACCTGGCGGAGAAACGCTCAAGTTTGTCGAGGAATTGTTCTAATTATCCACAAATAGATGGCGCGACAAGTACAATTTACCGACATTAGAGATAAGTATTTCCATTTGTATGATATTCCCTACCGTGCGATAAAATGAATAAATACGTTTGTACAAACTTTTGTATGTTTCATCTTTCGAATAAATGTAAAATTAAACCTTCCACGGTAAATTTTATTCTTGAATTTATTAATGTTTCTAGGACGATTTATTTCAGTATAACGAGTGCTATAGGTGGGAAATTTGTGTACGTAATAATTATTGAGTATAAAATAATTTTTCTTTTATTAGAGGTTAATATATTAAATAAGGAAGAAGAGTTAATCTTTATTATTTTAAATATAAAAATTAAAATTAAAGAAATTATTGAATATAAAATGAAATATGTTAAAAATGTATATTTGTTAATTATTAACAAAATAACTATAATAGATGTTTGTATAACAGATGAATATCCTATAATTATTATGATTGACTTTTTCCTTTAAGCAAATGATAGGGGCAATAATTACATTAATTAGGCAAATAAAATAAATTTCATTATTAAATTTTAATATGAGTTCTATAATAATTATAGGGATTAATTTTATTAAAGTTATTATAAAGAATAGATTAATTCAATTTAAAGAATAAATTAAAGAAATGAATCGAACATTTAAAGAGTATTTGGCGGCGCTAAATTCGAAGATGTTTGAGAGAGGGAAAACGGAATTATAAGGAGTGGGGAGAAGCGTTTCATCCCGGGCCTGCTAGTGGACTCGTCAGTAAGGCATCCTAGCAGGCCCTGCCTTATACGCCGGGACATTGGAAGATCGGTAAGAGGTCGTATATATAGCGATCGGAGCAGGTACGGGAACTTGCGGGAAACGGTTGGTGGTGAGTTTCCCTCTGGTGGCAAGCGTGGGTAGTGCCGCCACAAGGACAATTTTTAAGATAAGTGAAAAAAAAATAATTATTATAAATAAATAATTAGATTTACTTCCGATTCTGTGTAAATTATTATATATAGTAAATAGTATAAATAAAATTCTTCTGGAGGCTAAAGAGATTAAAAAATATATTAAATATGTATTTAGAGTAATAGTGTCTAATTTAACGATAGATCAAATGATTTATAATAGAAATTATAAATATTATAATCATTTAATCGAAACGGAGAAACGGAGAAACGGAGAAACGGAGAAACGATGAAACGAAGGAAGAAACGGAGAAATGAAGAAAGAAACGAAGAAACGAAGAAAGAAACGGAGAAACGAAGAAAGAAACTGAGAAACGAACAAAGAAACGGAGAAACGAACAAAGAAACGGAGTAACGAACAAAGAAACGAAGAAACGAAGAAAGAAACGGAGAAACGAACAAAGAAACGGAGAAGCGAAGAAAGAAACAGAGAAACGAAGAAAGAAACGGAGAATCGGAGAAATAAATGGAGAAACGAAGAAATAAACCAAGAAACGGAGAAAAAAACGGAGAAACGAACAAAGAAACGGAGAAACGAAGAAAGAAACGGAGAAACCAACAAAGAAACGGAGAAACGAAGAAAGAAACGGGGAAACGGAGAAATAAATGGAGAAACGAAGAAATAAACGGAGAAACGAAGAAAGAAACGGAGAAACGAACAAAGAAACGGAGAAACGAACAAAGAAACGGAGTAACGAAGACAGAAACGAAGAAACGAAGATAGAAACGGCGAAACGAACAAAGAAACGGAGAAACGCAGAAAGAAACGGAGAAACGGAGAAATAAATGGAGAAACGAATAAAGAAACGGAGAAACGAAGAAAGAAACGGAGAAACGAAGAAAGAAACGGAGTAACGAAGAAAGAAACGAAGAAACGAAGAAAGAAACGGAGAATCGGAGAAATAAATGGAGAAACGAAGAAATAAACCGAGAAACGGAGAAAGAAACGGAGAAACGAAGAAAGAAACGAAGAAACGAAGAAAGAAACGGAGAAACGAACAAAGAAACGGAGAAGCGAAGAAAGAAACAGAGAAACGAAGAAAGAAATGGAGAATCGGAGAAATAAATGGAGAAACGAAGAAATAAACCAAGAAACGGAGAAAAAAACGGAGAAACGAACAAAGAAACGGAGAAACGAAGAAAGAAACGGAGAGACCAACAAAGAAACGGAGAAACGAAGAAAGAAACGGGGAAACGGAGGAATAAATGGAGAAACGAAGAAATAAACGGAGAAACGAAGAAAGAAACGGAGAAACGAACAAAGAAACGGAGAAACGGAGAAATAAATGGAGAAACGAAGAAATAAACGGAGAAACGAATAAAGAAACGGAGAAACGAAGAAAGAAACGGAGAAACGAAGAAAGAAACGGAGTAACGAAGAAAGAAACGAAGAAACGAAGAAAGAAACGGAGAATCGGAGAAATAAATGGAGAAACGAAGAAATAAACCGTGAAACGGGGAAAGAAACGGAGAAACGAACAAAGAAACGGAAAAGCGAATAAAGAAACGGAGAAACGAACAAAGAAACGGAGAAACGAACAAAGAAACGGAGAAACGAATAAAGAAACGGAGAAACGAACAAAGAAACGGAGAAACGAACAAAGAAACGGAGAAACGAACAAAGAAACGGAGAAACGAACAAAGAAACGGAGAAACGAACAAAGAAACGGAGAAACGAAGAAAGAAACGGAGTAACGAAGAAAGAAACGAAGAAACGAAGAAAGAAATGGAGAAATGAACAAAGAAACGGAGAAACGAAGAAAGAAACGGAGAAACGAAGAAAGAAACGGAGAAACGAAGAAAGAAACGGAGAAACGAAGAAATAAACCGAGAAACGGAGAAAGAAACGGAGAAACGAAGAAAGAAACGGAGAAACGAAGAAAGAAACGGAGTAACGAAGAAACAAACGAAGAAAGAAACGGAGAATCGGTGAAATATAATAAATGGAGAAACGAAGAAATAAACCGTGAAACGGGGAAAGAAACGGAGAAACGAACAAAGAAACGGAGAAGCGAATAAAGAAACGGAGAAACGAACAAAGAAACGGAGAAACGAACAAAGAAACGGAGAAGCGAATAAAGAAACGGAGAAACGAACAAAGAAACGGAGAAACGAACAAAGAAACGGAGAAACGAACAAAGAAACGGAGAAACGAAGAAAGAAAGGGAGAAACGAAGACAGAATCGGAGAAACGAAGAAAGAAACGGAGAAACGAAGAAAGAAACGGAGAAACGAAGAAATAAACCGTGAAACGGGGAAAGAAACGGAGAAACGAGGAAAGAAACGGAGAAACGAACAAAGAAACGGAGAAACGAAGAAAGAAACGGAGAAACGAGGAAAGAAACGGGGAAACGAAGAAAGAAACGGAGAAACGAAGAAAGAAAGGGAGAAACGAAGACAGAATCGGAGAAACGAAGAAAGAAACGGAGAAACGAAGAAAGAAACGGAGAAACGAAGAAATAAACCGTGAAACGGGGAAAGAAACGGAGAAACGAGGAAAGAAACGGAGAAACGAACAAAGAAACGGAGAAACGAAGAAAGAAACGGAGAAACGAGGAAAGAAACGGGGAAACGAAGAAAGAAACGGAGAAACGAAGAAAGAAACGGAGAAACGAAGAAAGAAACGGAGAAACGAAGAAATAAACCGTGAAACGGGGAAAGAAACGGAGAGACGAACAAAGAAACGGAGAAACGAATAAGGAAACGGAGAAACGAACAAAGAAACGGAGAAACGAGCAAAGATACGGAGAATTGAACAAAGAAACGGAGAAACGAAAAAAGAAACGGAGAAACGGAGAAATAAATGGAGAAACGAAGAAATAGACAGAGAAACGAAGAAAGAAACGGAGAAACGAAGAAAGAAACGGAGAAACGAAGAAAGAAACGGAGTAACGAAGAAAGAAACGAAGAAACGAAGAAAGAAACGGAGAAATGAACCAAGAAACGGAGAAACGAAGAAAGAAACGGAGAAACGAAGAAAGAAACGGAGAAACGAAGAAAGAAACGGAGAAACGAAGAAAGAAACGGAGAAACGAAGAAAGAAACGGAGAAACCAAGAAAGAAACGGAGAAACGAAGAAAGATACGGAGAAACGAAGAAAGAAACGGAGAAACGAAGAAAGAAACGGAGAAACGGAGAAATAAATGGTGAAACGAAGAAATAAGCGGAGAAACGAAGAAAGAAACGGAGAAACGAAGAAAGAAACGGAGAAACGAAGAAAGAAACTGAGAAACGAAGAAAGAAACGGAGAAACGAAGAAAGAAACGGAGAAACGAACAAAGAAACGGAGAAACGAACAAAGAAACGGAGAAACGAACATAGAAACGGAGAAACGAACAAAGAAACGGGGAAACGAAAAAAGAAACGTTTCTCCGTTTCTCCGTTTCTCCGTTTCTCCGTTTCTCGGTTTCTCCGTTTCTCCGTTTCTCCGTTTCTTTCTTCGTTTCTCCGTTTCTCGGTTTCTCCGTTTCTCCGTTTCTCGGTTTCTCCGTTTCTCCGTTTCTCGATTTCTCCGTTTCTCCGTTTCTCCGTTACCCCGTTTCTCCGTTTCTCCGTTTCTCCGTTTCTCCGTTTCTCGGTTTCTCTGTTTCTCTGTTTCTCCGTTTCTCGGTTTCTCCGTGTCTCCGTTTCTCTGTTTCTCCGTTTCTCCGTTTCTCCGTATCTCCGTTTCTCCGTTTCTCGATTTCTCCGTTTCTCCGTCTCTCGGTTTCTCCGTTTCTCGGTTTCTCCGTTTCTCGGTTTCTCCGTTTCTCGGTTTTTCCGTTTCTCGGTTTCTCCGTTTCTCCGTTTCTCCGTTTCTCGGGTTTTCCGTTTCACCGTTTTTTGTTCGTTTCTCCATTTATTTCTCCGATTCTGCGTTTCTTTCTTCGTTTCTCCGTTTCTTTCTTTGTTTCTCCGTTTCTTTCATCGTTTCTCCGTTTCTTTGTTCGTTTCTCCGTTTCTTTGTTCGTTTCTCCGTTTCTTTGTTCGTTTCTCCGTTTCTTTCTTTGTTTCTCCGTTTCTTTCTTCGTTTCTCCGTTTCTTTCTTCGTTTCTTTCTTTGTTTCTCCGTTTCTTTCATCGTTTCTCCGTTTCTCTCTTCGTTTCTCCGTTTCTCTCTTCGTTTCTCCGTTTCTTTCTTCGTTTCTCCGTTTCCTTCTTCGTTTCTCCGTTTCTTTCTCCGTTTCTCCGTTTCTTTGTCCGTTTCTCCGTTTCTTTGCTCGTTTCTCCGTTTCTTTGTTCGTTTCTCCGTTTCTTTCTTCGTTTCTTCGTGTCTTTCTTCGTTTCTCCGTTTCTTTCTTCGTTTCTCCGTTTATTTCTTCGTTTCTCCATTTATTTCTTCGTTTCTCCGTTTCTTTCTTAGTTTCTCCGTTTCTTTCTTCGTTTCTCCGTTTCTTCCTTCGTTTCTTCGTTTCTCCGTTTCTCCGTTTCTCCGTTTCTCCGTTTCTCCGTTTCTCCGTTTCTCCGTTTCGATTAAATGATTATAATAGTTATAATTTCTATTATAGATCATTTGAGCTATAGTTAAATTACACACTAATACTCTAAATACATATTTAATATATTTTTTAATCTCTTTAGCCTCCAGAAGAGTGTTATTTATACTATTTACTGTATATAATAATTTACACAGAATCGGAAATAAATCTAATTATTTATTTATAATAATTATTTTTTATTCACTTATTTGACCAAAAATGTCCATTCTTCATGTATTAATCAAATGTTAAATTTATATATCTTATAGACAATTATTACTTACCATGTTTTAAGACTTTAAGAAACATGTCTTTACTTTGAAGTTCGATTAAAATCAATTGCTAGAGGCGAATGAATCATTTTTAATGCATAAATAAGATGCACATTGTTCGATCAATATAGGGAACATGCGTAAATGTTAATAACAATCGCTGAAATGAACGAACATTCACCGAAACCATTCGCCCTCGAAGATTTCGCAATATCTTGACATTTATTTATCATAATTATTAACAACCGTCGTTGGGCCGTAGATTAAACAATTTTTGACAATTTTTCGGTATAAAAAGCCATCAATTTCTTGAAATATTTGGTTAGATCGAACAAATACGATCGAAGAAGCCGTGGGATAAAATAAATGAATATTTCTCTACATATCGGAATTATAGTTTGTATGTATGCAAATATATTTTGAACCCGCAATTACAAATCCCTGTAACGTGGTAATTACATGGGTTGCCATGTATTGGAGAAAGGGTTAAACTACACTTAGGGGGTGAAAACACCTTGCGGAGAAACGCTCAAGTTTGTCGAGGAATTGTTCTAATTTCCACAAATAGATGGCGCGACATGTACAATTTACCGACATTAGAGATAAGTATTTCCATTTGTATGATATTCCCTACCGTGCGATAAAATAAATAAATACTTTTGTACAAACTTTTGTATGTTTCATCTTTCGAATAGATGTAAAATTAAACCTTCCACGGTAAATTTTATTCTTGAATTTATTAATGTTTCTAGGACGATTTAATTCAGTATAAAGAGTGCTATAGGTGGGAAATTTGTGTACATAATAATTATTGAGTATAAAATAATTTTTCTTTTATTAGGGATTAATATATTAAATAAGGAAGAAGATTTTATCTTTATTATTTTAAATATAAAAATTAAAATTAAAGAAATTATTGAATATAAAATGAAATATGTTAAAAATGTATTTTTGTTAATTATTAATAAAATAACTATAATAGATGTTTGTATAACAGATGAATATCCTATAATTATTATGATTGACTTTTTCGTTTAAGCAAATGATAGGGGCAATAATTACATTAATTAGGCAAATAAAATAAATTTCATTATTAAATTTTAATATGAGTTCTATAATAATTATAGGGATTAATTTTATTAAAGTTATTATAAAGAATAGATTAATTCAATTTAATGAATAAATTAAAGAAATGAATCGAACATTTAAAGAGTACATCCCAATTTTTAAGATAAGTGAAAAAAAATAATTATTATAAATAAATAATTAGATTTATTTCCGATTCTGTGTAGATTATTATATATAGTAAATAGTATAAATAAAATTCTTCTGGAGGCTAAAGAGATTAAAGAATATATTAAATATGTATTTAGAGTATTAGTGTCTAATTTAACTATACATCAAATGATTTATAATAGAAATTATAAAAATGATAATCATTTAATCGAAACGGAGAAACGGTGAAACTGTGACGACTCTCACGGCCTATCATCTCAGACCACCCGGAACAGTACCCAGCATAGTGCCACCCGATTCCCATGGTCAAATTCGACGAACGATAAGACTTACTCCGAAAACTAACCGTGCGAAACCTTTGGCTCATGCTTCGCATGGCACCATCGAACATTCCTCAAGACGACACTATGTATATAAACCCTCCAAGCTCTCGAATAAACCAGTCTGCATTTTGAAGCCTACCCGTTGCCACGTCGTTACGCTGTTCATTTTTTTTTTAAAACCACTGTTTCCCGATTCCGAGTAATTTCAATTGAAAGTTCTTAGTTCGGATTGAGTGATCGTCGCGACTCTCACCAATCCTCACTATTTTTAATTTCTACGAGTTAGGATTCGAGTGCGACTCGAATCCTTCACTAATAAGTGACAGTTCGGAGTTTGCCCCGTCACATTTTTGGCGATCCTGCCAGGATCCATAAGGACTGCATCGAGGGTACTCAGCCAAGGAAATTCTGCGGATCTTCCAACCTGAGGGACTGCGTGTGCCGCACCCATCGATCAACAACCACGGATCAAAGAACCACAGGTAAGGGAGATTTTCTCAGTTATAGAAATCCCCTCCCTATTATCTCTTCGGACGAAGAAACAGAAACATTTCTAAAAATGAGTCGACCATCTGGAACCAACTCGCCTCTTCCTCTGGACATTTCGACGAAAATGGACATGCTGTTACAAGAAATGAACCTACAGAGGCAACGAATGAACGAACTAACTTTAAGTATGAACAAACTGGACAACGAGAACAGCAAGAGGACCGAAGACTTGAAAATCCTTGCCAAAGCAATACACATTCAAGCCATCACGGAGGATGAGTCATCGCACGAACCGAGACGACAACAACAGCGGAGGACGAAACCGATATCTTCGGGAGACGAAGAGGAGGCCGACTTAGCCGATAAGGACGGTCAGATAAGCGCCGAAGGACGGTCAAACAACCCAGCGACCGCAAAAGCAAGCGAGGTAATCCGAATCATAGAAACACTACGCGGTAAAGATGACATGGGAGTAGAGGAATTTATTTGTTTCGTTAAGATAGCCAGAACTACTTGCCAGGAACCTCATCTATTGCTCCGAATGATAATAGCGGAAAAAATAATTGATCATGCTAAAAGAAGTATCCGATACTGTGAGATAAATAACTACGAGGATCTTTACGAGGCCTTTCGTAACCAAGTTTCCATACCAGTTACTGTAAGCGGTTGTCGTAACCGATTACAAAACATAAAACAGGGATTTAACGAAAATGTCCAAACCTATAGCGCTAGATTTCGCCAACAATTGAGCGAATTGCATTACGCTATTCAAGCAAAACATCGCACCCCGATGGCCAGAAGGATCGCGCTTCAGGAGGAAGACGAAGAAGCCATCAGGACGTATACGCTCAATCTACGCAAGGACATTGGACAGCTAGTCATCCCTTCGGATCCTCGGAGCCTAACTGAAGCCCAAGAAAAGGCCATCGACCGAGAAATGTGGATCAGGGATGCTCAAAGAATGGTAAACAACCATCCACGTAACGCACCACCAGCACGAGGTATCCCACCGAAATCTAAACTACCAAACAATACATTCCGAGCAATGGAAAATGCTCCCCTTAGCAGTCGAATTAACCTTCAATGTGACCATTGTAATAAGATAGGCCACACCCGGGCTCAGTGTTACTCACTCCAACCGAAAAATTTTCCCTCGCGCCAAACAGGGAAATTACCACCGCGCGTAAACAAAACCACCACCAGCCAAGAAGAAATCTATCCGACAGAGGAAACCCAACCAGAGTCAACTACAGCCCAGGAGAACTGCAACATATCCACTGCCGACTACCAGGAATGCGAAGACCAGGCCGATTATTATTGGACACCGGAGCAGGAGTGAATTTGATAAAAGAAGACTTGGTGGTTAATTTCAAATTAGATAAAGGACACAGTATATTATTAGGCAACGACAAACATAAAACTAACAAATCCACTACCTTACGATCCGTAGACCAAAAGAACCACGAATTCCTGGTTGTTCCCAACAATTTCCCGCTAATCGAGGACGGTATTATCGGCCTACCTTTCCTAAAAAGGTATAACTACGTAATCAGTAACAAAATTCTAAAATTAAACGATTTTCCCATTCAGTTACAGTGCACGCCATCAGGAATACAGGTTCCGCCCATCAGCTACACTACTCGAGTTCACAAAGTCCACGATGAGATTACCAGGGTTTGTTTCCTTAATATCGGTGAGCAAGAAATTTCTACCAATGAACCTATCGAAACTACCAATAACTTAAACCGAATCCCTGAATTGCTAACAAAATTACGCACCAAAACCATAGACCCTGAACACCGCGAACCTATCGAAAAAATTATTAGTTCCTACAATGACATATTTTCCCTTGAAACCGATCCTCTACCTTGCACTACACTGACAGAACACACAATTACACTGAAAACCGACAGACCTATTGACGTCAAATCATACCGACCTCTCGAATGTCATAAACAGGAAATTCACCGACAAGTAGACGACATGCTAGATAAAGGTATAATAGAACCATCGGATTCCCCTTACAATGCACCTGTATGGGTTGTTCCAAAAAACCAGACTCATCAGTCAAAAGGAAATGGAGGGTTGTCATAGACTTTAGGAAACTCAATGAACATACTGACCAGGACTCGTACCCCCTCCCGAACGCAGACGAAATTATCCAGCACCTCGGCAACGCGAAATTCTTTTCCGCTTTAGACCTATCTTCCGGATTCCACCAAATTCCTATGAAACTCAAAGACAGAAAATACACCGCCTTCTCCACTCCAGACGGATATTTCCACTATCGACGAATGCCATTTGGACTAAAAAACGCTCCAGCTACGTTCCAACGTATGATGGACACAGCGTTTCGCGGACTGATAGGCAAATATTGTTTCGTATATCTAGATGACATAATAATTTTCGGATCAACTATACAGGAACATAATAGAAATCTCGCTATCATTTTTCAAAGGCTCAAAGAAACCGGACTAAAACTTCAGGCTGACAAATGCGAATTTTTAAAGCCTGAGTTAGAATATTTAGGACATGTAGTTACCGCAGACGGAGTAAGACCTAACCAAAAAAAATTAGAAGCCATAAAAAATTTTCAAATACCAAGGACAGTTACCGATATCAAATCCTTTTTAGGCCTAGCAGGATACTACCGTAAATTTATAAAAAATTTTTCTAAAATCGCTAAACCTTTAACCGATTTAATAAAAAAGGATGTACCGTACCATTGGACTCAAAGCCAACAGACTAGCTTCGACCATCTCAAACAGAAATTATGCGAGGAACCCATACTGACGTATCCAGATTTCACTAAAACCTTTACCTTATCCACCGACGCTTCCAATGAAGGACTTGGAGCTGTGTTATCCCAGAACGGACACCCGTGTTGCTATATATCCAGGACACTGAATAACGCTGAAAAAAACTATTCGACAACCGAAAAGGAACTACTAGCTATTGTTTGGGCTGTTAAAAGGCTCAGGCAATACCTATTGGGAAAAAAATTCATAATTCAAACTGATCATCAAGCCTTAAAGTGGCTTCACAATGTAAAAGACCCCTCTTCGAGGCTCATGCGCTGGCGATTGAGGCTCGAAGAATACGAATACGAAATTGAATATCGGAAAGGGAAGGAAAACACAGTTGCCGACGCTCTATCCCGACTATACCCTGCACGACAACTACCTAGAATTATTGACGATAAAATCCTATCCACCCTACCTTTAGGCCCAATGACCGACAGTGACAACACCAATAACGATCCAGACACCCAATTCTTGACAGAGTACTTAACTTGGAAACAGACTCCTGATGCTTCTCCGATTATACAGATACCCAATAGACCCCAATGGACACAAATTACAAAAGATATGCTAGGAGAATACAACGAATTTAACTGGCTACACACACTAAAACACTTATTAGAATTTGAAGTGCACCCTAAATTTTTACGTATTGGTATTAACGACGCTAGATTTACCAATTTCGAGACGGTTAACATTCAGCTCATGCTCAGATTTTTATCCAAACAATACCCTGAAAAAAGGTTACAATTCTCGGCCCGTCCACCACGCGAATACACTCCCGAAGAAAAACAGGCCATTATAGTAGAATCACATAACTCGAACACAGCCCAACACCTGGGAGAAAATAAAACGATAGCCCGCGTAAAAGAGAATCACCAATGGACAGGATTAGAAAACGATGTTTGCGACTTCATCAAAATTTGTGACACTTGTCAAAGATCAAAATTAACGCGTATTAGACCCCAGGAAGAAGCTATAATTCCCGACACACCCATAGAGCCAAATGACAAGATCGCGCTAGACATAATCGGATCATTTACCAAAACGAGGAAAGGAAATCAATTCATACTTTCGATTCAGGACACACTAACCAAATACTTAATACTTATACCTTTGGCAGATCAGCAAGCACCGTCAATTATTAACAAATTACTCGAACACTATATTTACATCTTTTCCTCCCCCAAACACATCCTCACAGACCAAGGAACGAATTTTGTTTGCAAACTCATGGACTCATTTGAGAAAGCTTTCAAAATCAAACATATTAAAACCACCAGTTTCCACCCCCAAAGCAATGGGGCTCTTGAAAGAACTCATAGTACAGTCAAAGATTTGTTACGAACCTGCACTCTTGAAGAGGATAATGATTGGGACGAAAATTTAAATTTAATTTGCATGGGTTATAATACCGCCGTTCATGAGGCTACCGGTTTCACTCCCTTTGAGCTCACTTTCGGACATAAGGCAAATATGCCTTCCACCATCTCCACAACCCCTTCACTAACCAAAAGCGAACTGTTTAAGCTATGGCAAAACAGACACAAAGAATATCTAAATTTAGCCAAAGTAACTACTGAAAGAAATAAAAAACGATATAAGCAAATACAGGACAGAAAAATTAGGATAAAATCTATTCTAAATAGCGGTGACAAGGTATTAATACACAATGACCATAAAACCCATAAACTAGATTCTGAATGGCTCGGACCTGCTGAAATTATCGATAGTAAACCTCCGAACTACGTTATAAAATTTCCAGCCGGTAGAACGTTTAAAATTCACGGTAATAGGTTAAAATTGTACCATTCCGTTTCAGATGGTACTGTACTGGCGGAGTATCGGTTCTTTAGAGATACAAACACTCTACGAAACTAATTTGGTCATTGAAACTTTAGGCAGATGCCATCTATACCACCAGGAAATCAAAATTATCATAGCTATAGACCCACAGGAAATATTAGAACATGTTAATGACATAGATCATTTAATAAGCAACACGTATCAATATTCCAAAAATCGTAATCTTAATCTGAATCCAGAGGCTAGCGTATTAAAAGACAAAGTTAAGAAAATGCACAACCAGGTTAACAAACTTAAAACTATCTTACACATTAGGAATCGCAGAGGGTTATTGAACATAGTAGGAACTGCCGCAAAAACCTTATTCGGGACCTTGGACGAAACTGACCTTACGCTTATCAACCAAAACATAGACCATCTTTTTGACGCAAATAATCAATTAACTAATATCGTACACAACCAGACTATAATGATAAAGAACCTAATGGGTGGTGACTCCTTTTCGAAATACGTAAATCAGCTCAACAAAATTGAAAGGGCTCTTGTTACGGCTCAAGATAATGACTTACTAACTAACCAATTTTTAATCCTAGAATCAGTACTAAGTGCCACCACTGACCAACTTATGGAAATTTATCTCGCTATAACGTTAGGTAAACGAGGAATAATTGACCCCACATTCATAGACATTGACAACTTTCTACAGGCATATAACGGCATAATTAAATCTAACTTCATTATTAACCATATAGAGGGAACCAGTCGTAATTTTCAACTCCTATTGGATCTTAGTAAACTTAATATGGCCATAACTAAAGGAAAATTGATCTATCATCTAACCGTCCCCATTTTAGAAGAAAGGGAATGGAACATTCGTAAATACTATGCCATACCTAAACGCTTTGGAAATACTTTTGTCGCGCCCTTAATAGAACATGATATTGTATTAGAACAAGATAACCAGCACATAATGGTAGATAGAACTTACCTCAGCGAATATTGTAGAGACACACCTATTGGGAAAATCTGCGAGAGAACACAACCAACTAAATCCGACTATCACACAAAAAATTGTCAAAATTTGTCGCTTAAACAATTTAACATTGACCCAACTAAATGCCCAACGGCTGTATTCCACATAGAAGAATTAATTTTTATACTTTTAAATTCACCTAATCGTTACATCATGATTCCGGAAAATCCCACTACTATAAACGCAATCTGCAATAATAATTCCCATTTTGAAATTAGTCAGGCATCCATAATCACTAGCGAAACCGATTGTACTCTAGTATACGGCAATAATGTAATGAAGATCGGAGGAAAAATTCAGGAAGTAAAATTAGAACAAATACCTTACAGCTTAAATTTTAACTACTCCTTAAGTGATCTACACATACTAGAAAATCAAATTCCTCGAATTTCAAAATTTGCTCCAAACTTCGAAGACTACAAAATAATGTTAGACCAAATGGATAACCAACTGCAAAACATAAAAGGCCAGCACAGAATACAGACGATAACAGAAACGACTATTAATATACTACAGATAATAGCATGGTGTTCTTTAGGTTTGGTAGGCTTATATGGATTAAGAAAGATTGGACTATTCGATTTATTAGGCAAATGTATTCCTAAAACTGTATGTTTCAAAATTTGTTGCAACGAAAACCACATAACACACCAAGAAATACCGACACAAAATAGTAATGTGCCAACCGAGTTAAGCTGCCACTTCACATCCAGACGGACCAACAACGACTCACCAAGACCAATAAGGAAGTTATCACCATCGGACATCCCGCTTAAACCTATCAAACAACGGACTTTACGTTTTGAAGGATCAAAACGAATCTAGCAACGGGGGTGTGACGACTCTCACGGCCTATCATCTCAGACCACCCGGAACAGTACCCAGCATAGTGCCACCCGATTCCCATGGTCAAATTCGACGAACGATAAGACTTACTCCGAAAACTAACCGTGCGAAACCTTTGGCTCATGCTTCGCATGGCACCAGCGAACATTCCTCAAGACGACACTATGTATATAAACCCTCCAAGCTCTCGAATAAACCAGTCTGCATTTTGAAGCCTACCCGTTGCCACGTCCTTACGCTGTTCATTTTTTTTTAAAACCACTGTTTCCCGATTCCGAGTAATTTCAATTGAAAGTTCTTAGTTCGGATTGAGTGATCGTCGCGACTCTCAGCAATCCTCACTATTTTTAATTTCTACGAGTTAGGATTCGAGTGCGACACGAATCCTTCACTAATAAGTGACAGTTCGGAGCTTGCCCCGTCACAAAACGAAGGAAGAAACGGAGAAACGAAGAAGGAAACGGAGAAATGAAGAAAGAAACGAAGAAACGAAGAAAGAAACGGAGAAACGAAGAAATAAACCGAGAAACGGAGAAAGAAACGGAGAAACGAAGAAAGAAACAGAGAAACGAACAAAGAAACGGAGAAACGAAGAATGAAACGGAGAAACGAAGAAATAAACCGAGAAACGGAGAAAGAAACGGAGAAACGAAGAAAGAAACAGAGAAACGAACAAAGAAACGGAGAAACGAAGAATGAAACGGAGAAACGAAGAAAGAAACGGAGAAGCGAAGAAAGAAACGGAGAAACGAAGAAAGAAACTGAGAAACGAAGAACGAAACGGAGAATCGGAGAAATAAATGGAGAAACGAAGAAATGAACGAAGAAACGAAGAAAGAAACGGAGAAACGAAGAAAGAAACGGAGAAACGAAGAAAGAAACGGAGAAACGAAGAAAGAAACGGAGAAACGAAGAAAGAAACGGAGAAACGGAGAAATAAATGGAGAAACGGAGAAATAAACGGAGAAACGAAGAAAGAAACGGAGAAACGAAGAAAGAAACGGAGTAACGAAGAAAGAAACGAAGAAACGAAGAAAGAAACGAAGAAACGAAGAAAGAAACGGAGAAACGAAGAAAGAAACGGAGGAAGGAAGAAAGAAACGGAGAAACGAACAAAGAATCGGAGAAACGAAGAATGAAACGGAGTAACGAAGAAAGAAACGAAGAAACGTAGAAAGGAACGGAGAAACGAACAAAGAAACGGAGAAACGAAGAAAGAAACGGAGAAACGAAGAAAGAAACGGAGAAACGAAGAAAGAAAGGGAGAAACGAAGAAAGAAACGGAGAAACGAACAAAGAAACAGAGAAACGGACAAAGAAACGGAGAAACGGAGAAATAAATGGAGCAACGAAGAAACAAACAGAGAAGCGAACAAAAAAACGGACAAACGAAGAAAGAAACGGAGAAACAGAGAAACGAACAAAGAAACGGAGAAACGAACAAAGAAACGGAAAAATAAATGAAGAAACGAAGAAATAAACGGAGAAACGAAGAAAGGAACGGAGAAACGCACAAAGAAACGGAGAAACGATGAAAGAAACGGACAAACGAAGAAAGAAACGAAGAAACGAAGAAAGAAACGGAGAAACGAAGAAAGAAAAGAAGAATCGGAGAAATAAATGGAGAAACGAAGAAATAAACCGAGAAACGGAGAAAGAAACGGAGAAACGAACAAAGAAACGGAGAAACGAACAAAGAAACGGAGAAACGAAAAAAGAAACGGAGAAACGAACAAAGAAACGGAGAAACGAACAAAGAAACGAAGAAATGAACAAAGAAACGGAGAAACGAACAAAGAAATAGAGAAACGGAGAATCGAACAAAGGAACCGAGAAACGAACAAAGAAACGGAGAAACGACCAAAAAACGGAGAAACGAACAAAGAATCCGAGAAACGAAGAACGAAACGGAGAAACGAAGAAAGAAACGGAGAAACGAAGAAAGAAAGGGAGAAACGAAGAAAGAAACGGAGAAACGAACAAAGAAACAGAGAAACGGACAAAGAAACGGAGAAACGGAGAAATAAATGGAGAAACGAAGAAAGAAACTGAGAAACGAAGAAAGAAACGGAGAAACGAACAAAGAAACGGAGAAACGAAGAAAGAAACGGAGAAACGAAGAAAGAAACTGAGAAACGAAGAAAGAAACGGAGAAACGAACAAAGAAACGGAGAAACGAACAAAGAAACGGAAAAACGAAGAAAGAAACGGAGAAACGGAGAAATAAATGGAGAAACGAAGAAATAAACGGAGAAACGAACAAAGAAACGGAGAAAAGAAGAAAAAAACGGAGAAACGAAGAAAGAAACGGAGTAACGAAGAAAGAAACGAAGAAACGTAGAAAGAAACGGAAAAACGAACAAAGAAACGGAGAAACGAAGAAAGAAACGGAGAAACGAAGAAAGAAACAGAGAAACGGACAAAGAAACGGAGAAACGGAGAAATAAATGGAGAAACGAAGAAAGAAACGGAGAAACGAAGAAAGAAACGGAGAAACGCTTCTCCGTATCACCGTTTCTCCGTTTCTCGGTTTCTCGGTTTCTCCGTTTCTCCGTTTCTCCGTTTCTCCGTTTCTCGGTTTCTCCGTTTCTACGTTTCTCGGTTTCCCCGTTTCTCCGTTTCTCGGTTTCTCCGTTTCTCGGTTTCTCCGTTTCTCCGTTTCTCGGTTTCTCCGTTTCTCGGTTTCTCCGTTTCCCCGTTTCTCGATTTCTCCGATTCTCGGTTTCTCCGTTTCTCCGTTTCTCGGTTTCTCCGTTTCTCCGTTTCTCGGTTTCTCCGTTTCACGGTTTCTCCGTTTCTCCGTTTCGCGGTTTTTCCGTTTCTCGTTTCTCCGATTCTCCGTTTCACCGCTTTTTGTTCGTTTCTCCATTTATTTCTCCGATTCTCCGTTTCTTTCTTCGTTTCTTCGTTTCTTTCTCCGTTTCTTTCTTCGTTTCTCCGTTTCTTTGTTCGTTTCTCCGTTTTTTGGTCGTTTCTCCGTTTCTTTGTTCGTTTCTCCGTTTCTTTGCTCGATTCTCCGTTTCTTTGTTCGTATCTGTATTTCTTTGTTCGTTTCTCCGTTTCTTTGTTCGTTTCTTCGTTTCCTTGTTCGTTTCTCCGTTTCTTTGTTCGTTTCTCCGTTTCTTTGTTCGTTTCTTCGTTTCTTTCTTCGTTTCTCCGTTTCTTTCTTCGTTTCTCCGTTTCTTTCTTCGTTTCTCCGTTTCTTTCTTCCTTTCTGCATTTATTTCTCCGTTTCTCCGTTTCTTTCTTCGTTTCTCCGTTCCTTTCTTCGTTTCTCCGTTTCTTTCATCGTTTCTCCGTTTCTTTGTTCATTTCTCCGTTTCTTTCTTCGTTTCTTCGTTTCTTTCTTCGTTACTCCGTTTCTTTCTTCGTTTCTCCGTTTCTTTCTTCGTTTCTCCGTTTATTTCTTCGTTTCTCCATTTATTTCTCCGCTTTTCCGTTTCTTTCTTCGTTTCTCCGTTTCTTTGTTCGCTTCTCCGTTTCTTTGTTCGTTTCTCCGTATCTTTCTTCGTTTCTCCGTTTCTTTCTTCGTTTCTCCGTGTCTTTCTCCGTTTCTCGGTTTATTTCTTCGTTTCTCCATTTATTTCTCCGATTCTCCGTTTCTTTCTTCGTTTCTTCGTTACTCCGTTTATTTCTCCGATTCTCCGTTTCTTTCTTCGTTTCTTCGTTACTCCGTTTATTTCTTCGTTTCTCCGTTTCTCTCTTCGTTTCTCCGATTCTTTCTTCGTTTCTCCGTTTCTTTGTTCATTTCTCCGTTTCTTTCTTCGCTTCTCCGTTTCTTTGTTCGTTTCTCCGTTTCTTTCTTCGTTTCTCCGTTTCTTTCTTCGTTTCTCCGTGTCTTTCGCCGTTTCTCGGTTTATTTCTTCGTTTCTCCATTTATTTCTCCGATTCTCCGTTTCTTTCTTCGTTTCTTCGTTACTCCGTTTATTTCTCCGATTCTCCGTTTCTTTCTTCGTTTCTTCGTTACTCCGTTTATTTCTTCGTTTCTCCATTTATTTCTCCGTTTCTCCGTTCCTTTCTTCGTTTCTCCGTGTCTTTCATCGTTTCTCCGTTTCTTTCTTCGTTTCTCCGTTTCTTTCTTCGTTTCTCCGTTTCTTTCTTCGTTTCTCCGTTTCTTTGTTCATTTCTACGTTTCTTTCTTCGTTTCTTTCTTCGTTACTCCGTTTCTTTCTTCGTTTCTCCGTTTCTTTCTCCGATTCTCCGTTTCTTTCTTCGTTTCTTTCTTCGTTACTCCGTTTCTTTCTTCGTTCCTCCGTTTCTATCTTCGTTTCTCCGTTTCTTTCTTCATTTCTCCGTTTATTTCTTCGTTTCTCCATTTATTTCTCCGTTTCTCAGTTTCTTTCTTCGTTTCTCCGTTTCTTTGTTCGTTTCTCCGTTTCTTTGTTCGTTTCTTCGTTTCTTTCTTCGTTACTCCGTTTCTTTCTTCGTTTCTCCGTTTCTTTCTTCGTTTCTCCGTTTCTTTCTTCGTTTCTCCGTTTATTTCTTCGTTTCTCCATTTATTTCTCCGTTTCTCCGTTTCTTTCTTCGTTTCTCCGTTTCTTTGTTCGTTTCTCCGTTCCTTTCTTTGTTTACTCGTTTCTTTCTTCGTTACTCCGTTTCTTTCTTCCTTTCTCCATTTATTTCTCCGCTTCTTTCTTCGTTTCTCCGTTTCCTTGTTCGTTTCTTCGTTTCTTTCTCCGTTACTCCGTTTCTTTCTTCGTTTCTCCGTTTCTTTCTTCGTTTCTCCGTTTCTTTCTTCGTTTCTCCGTTTCTTTGTGCATTTCTCCGTTTCTTTCTTCGTTTCTTCGTTTCTTTCTTCGTTACTCCGTTTCTTTCTTCGTTTCTCCGTTTCTTTCTTCGTTTCTCTGTTTATTTCTTCGTTTCTCCATTTATTTCTCCGCTGTTCCGTTTCTTTCTTCGTTTCTCCGTGTCTTTCTCCGTTTCTCGGTTTATTTCTTCGTTTCTCCATTTATTTCTCCGTTTCTCCGTTTCTTTCTTCGTTTCTCCGTTTCTTTGTTCATTTCTACGTTTCTTTCTTCGTTTCTTTCTTCGTTACTCCGTTTCTATCTTCGTTTCTCCGTTTCTTTCTCCGATTCTCCGTTTCTTTCTTCGTTTCTTTCTTCGTTACTCCGTTTCTTTCTTCGTTCCTCCGTTTCTATCTTCGTTTCTCCGTTTCTTTCTTCATTTCTCCGTTTATTTCTTCGTTTCTCCATTTATTTCTCCGTTTCTCAGTTTCTTTCTTCGTTTCTCCGTTTCTTTGTTCGCTTCTCCGTTCCTTTCTTTGTTTACTCGTTTCTTTCTTCGTTACTCCGTTTCTTTCTTCCTTTCTCCATTTGTTTCTCCGCTTCTTTCTTCGTTTCTCCGTTTCCTTGTTCGTTTCTTCGTTTCTTTCTCCGTTACTCCGTTTCTTTCTTCGTTTCTCCGTTTCTTTCTTCGTTTCTCCGTTTCTTTCTTCGTTTCTTCGTTTCTTTGTGCATTTCTCCGTTTCTTTCTTCGTTTCTTCGTTTCTTTCTTCGTTACTCCGTTTCTTTCTTCGTTTCTCCGTTTCTTTCTTCGTTTCTCTGTTTATTTCTTCGTTTCTCCATTTATTTCTCCGCTGTTCCGTTTCTTTCTTCGTTTCTCCGTTTCTTTGTTCGCTTCTCCGTTTATTTCTTCGTTTCTCCATTTATTTCTCCGCTTTTCCGTTTCTTTCTTCGTTTCTCCGTTTCTTTGTTCGCTTCTCCGTTTCTTTGTTCGTTTCTCCGTTTCTTTCTTCGTTTCTCCGTTTCTTTCTTCGTTTCTCCGTGTCTTTCTCCGTTTCTCGGTTTATTTCTTCGTTTCTCCATTTATTTCTCCGTTTCTCCGTTTCTTTCTTCGTTTCTTCGTTACTCCGTTTATTTCTCCGATTCTCCGTTTCTTTCTTCGTTTCTTCGTTACTCCGTTTATTTCTTCGTTTCTCCGTTTCTTTCTTCGTTTCTCCGTTTCTTTGTTCATTTCTCCGTTTCTTTCTTCGTTCCTCCGTTTCTTTCTTCGTTTCTCCGTTTCTTTCTTCGTTTCTCCGTTTCTTTCTTCGTTTCTCCGTTTCTTTGTTCATTTCTACGTTTCTTTCTTCGTTTCTTTCTTCGTTACTCCGTTTCTTTCTTCGTTTCTCCGTTTCTTTCTTCGTTTCTCCGTTTCTCCGTTTCTTTCTTCGTTTCTTCGTTACTCCGTTTATTTCTTCGTTTCTCCGTTTCTTTCTTCGTTTCTCCGTTTCTTTCCCCGTTTCTTCGTTTCTTTCTTCGTTTCTCCGTTTCTTTGTTCGTTTCTCCGTTTCTTTCTCTGTTTCTGCGTTTCTTTGTTCGTTTCTCCGTTTGTTTCTTCATTTCTCCATTTATTTCTCCGTTTCTCCGTTTCTTTGTTCGTTTCTCCATTTCTTTCTCCGTTTCTCGGTTTATTTCTTCGTTTCCCCATTTAGGTGGACCGGAAAGTAATGTCGTTTCTGCGCATGTCACTATTTGATTGTCATTTGTCAGCTCATTGTGTACATTAAAGTCGTAGCAAAGACATTCTGAGGTTATAGTGACTTGTTTAGTTATAAATAATTAAATTTAAAATTTTTCTTTACAATTTTGGGTGAAATGGCCAGCCAAATACCAGAAGAGGTACATATCCGGCATTGCATGCTTTTTGAGTTTCGCAAGGGTAGTAACGCAACAGTTGCTACCAAAAACATTTGCGATGTTTATCCAAATGCATTAGACGTTCGTAAATGCCAAAGGTGGTTTTCCAAGTTCAAATCCGGTAATTTTGATCTTTCCGACTCGTATCGATCAGGAAGACCAACAACGTTAGACAATGACGTGTTAAGTGCGGAAGTGGAAGCAAATCCGTGTCAGACAATCGAGGAATTGTCAAACAGTCTTAACCAACCTTGGTCGACCATCCAAGCACATTTGCAGCAGATTGGGAAAGTAAGCAGAGCAGGTGTTTGGGTCCCGCATAATCTGTCCGAAGAGAACAAGGCTAACCGATCCACCACATGCAACTTATTGCTTCAACGGCACAATACAGAAGCGTTTTTTGATCGCTTGATCACCGGAGATGAAAAGTGGGTTCTTTATGATAATCCAAAACGCAAAAGGCAGTTGCTCTCTCCAAATGAATCGCCACAAAGTACTGCTAAGCCAGGTTTACACATCAAAAAGGCCCTTTTGTGTGTTTGGTGGAGTATTCGCGGCGTTGTTCATTTTGAAGTGCTGAAACCTGGACAGACTGTGAATGCAGACCTTTACTGTGAACAATTAGATCGTGTAAATAAATCTTTAATTGAAAAGTGGCCAGCGATTGTCAACAGAAAAGGCGTTATTCTGCAACACGATAATGCAAGACCGCACTGCGCAAGACGAACCTTGGCAAAAATTAATGAATTGGGGTGGGAGGTACTGCCTCACCCACCATACTCGCCCGATGTTGCACCATCGGATTTCCATTTATTCCGATCGCTTCAACACTTTCTAAGTGGCAAAAGATTTGCAAATTTGGATGATATTCAAAATGCCATCTCTGTATATTTTGCTCAAAAACCAATTGATTTTTATCGATCCGGCATTGAAAATTTGCACACTAGATGGCAAAAGGTTGTTGATAATGAGGGTGATTATATCATTGATTAAAAATAAAAACTCGTTAAAAATTTATGTGTTTGAATGTAATGTAAGGAAACGACATTACTTTCCGGTCCACCTAATATTTCTTCGATTCTCCGTTTATTTCTTCGTTTCTCCATTTATTTCTCCGTTTCTCCGTTTCTTTGTTCGTTTCTCCATTTATTTCTCCGTGTCTTCGTTTCCTTGTTCGTTTCTCCGTTTCATTGTTCGTTTCTCCGTTTGTTTCTCCGTTTCTCCGTTTCTTTGTTCGTTTCTCCATTTATTTCTCCGTGTCTTCGTTTCTTTGTTCGTTTCTCCGTTTCTTTCTTCGTTTCTTCGTTTCGTTCTTCGTTTCTCCGTTTCTTTCATCGTTTCTCCGTTTCTTTGTTCGTTTCTCCGTTTCTTTGTTCGTTTCTCCGTTTCTTTTTTTCGTTTCTCCGTTTCTTTGTTCGTTTCTCCGTTTCTTTGTTCGTTTCTCCGTTTCTTTGTTCGTTTCTCCATTTCTACGTTTCTTTGTTCGTTTCTCCGTTCCTTTCTTCGTTTCTCCGTTTATTTCGTCGTTTCTCCGCTTCTTTCTTCGTTACCTGTGTCTTTCTTCGTTTCTTCGATTCTTTCTTTGTTTCTCCGTTTCTTTCATCGTTTCTTTCTCCGTTCCTCCGTTTCTTTCTTCGATTCTCCGTTTATTTCTCCGTTTCTTTCTTCGTTCCTCCGTTACTTTCTTTGTTTCTCCGTTTCTTTCTTCATTTCTCCGTTTATTTCTTCGTTTCTCTGTTCCATTCTTCGTTTCTGCGTTTCTTTGTTCGTTTCTCCGTTTCTTTCTTCGTTTCTTCGTTTCTTTCTTCGTTTCTCCGTTTCTTTCATCGTTTCTCCGTTTCTTTCTCCGTTTCTCCGTTTCGATTAAATGATTGTAATAATTATAATTTCTATTATAAATCATTTGAGCTATAGTTAAATTATACACTAATACTCTAAATACATATTTAATATATTTTTTAATCTCTTTAGCCTCCAGAAGAATTTTATTTATACTATTTACTGTATATTATAATTTACACAGTATCGGAAATAAATCTAATTATTTATTTATAATAATTATTGTTCATTCACTTATTTTACCAAACATTTCGATTCTTCATGTATTAATCAAAAGTTAAATTGATATATCTCATAGACAATTATTACTTTCCATGTTTTAACACTTTAAGAAACATCTCTTTACTTTGAAGTTCGATCAAAATCAATTGCTAGAGGCGAATCAATCATTTTTAATGCATAAATAAGATGCACATTGTTCGATCAGCATAGGGAACATGCGTAAATGTTAATAACAATCTCTGAAATGAACAAACATTCACAGAAACCGTTCGCCTTCGCAGACGTCGCAATATTTTGACATTTATTTATCATAATTAATAACAACCGTCGTTGGACCGTAGATTAAACAATTTTTGACAATGTTTCGGTATAAAAAGCCATCAATTTCTTGAAATATTTGGTTAGATCGAGCAAGTACGATCGAAGAAGCCGTGGAATAAAATAAATGAATATTTCTCTACATATCGGAATTATAGTTTGTATGTATGCAAATATATTCTGAACCCGCTATTACAAATCCCTGTACCGTGGCAATTACGTGGGTTGCCATCTATTGGAGAAAGGGTTAAACTACACTTAAGGGGTGAAAACACCTGGCGGAGAAACGCTCAAGTTTGTCGAGGAATTGTTCTAATTTCCACAAATAGATGGCGCGACAAGTACAATTTACCGACATTAGAGATAAGTATTTCCATTTGTATGATATTCCCTACCGTGCGATAAAATAAATAAATACTTTTGTACAAACTTTTGTATGTTTCATCTTTCGAATAAATGTAAAATTAAACCTTCCCCGGTAAATTTTATTCTTGAATTTATTAATGTTTCTAGGACGATTTATTTCAGTATAAAGAGTGCTATAGGTGGGAAATTTGTGTACATAATAATTATTGAGTATAAAATAATTTTTCTTTTATTAGAGGTTAATATATTAAATAAGGAAGAAGAGTTCATCTATATTATCTTAAATATAAAATTAAAATTAAAGAAATATTTGAATATAAAATGAAATATGTTAAAAATGTATTTTTGTTAATTATTAATAAAATAACTATAATAGATGTTTGTATAACAGATGAATATCCTATAATTATTATGATTGATTTTTTTGTTTAAGCAAATGATACGGGCAATAATTACATTAATTAGGCAAATAACATAAATTTCATTATCAAATTTTAATATGAGTTCTATAATAATTACAGGGATTAATTTTATTAAAGTTATTATAAAGAATATATTAATTCAATTTAACGAACAAATTAAAGAAATGAATCGAACATTTAAAGAGTACATCCCAATTATTAAGATAATGAAAAAAAAATAATTATTATAAATAAATAATTAGATTTATTTCCGATACTGTGTAAATTATTATATATAGTAAATAGTATAAATAAAATTCTTCTGGAGGCTAAAGAGATTAAAAAATATATTAAATATGTATGTAGAGTATTAGTGTCTAATTTAACTATAGATCAAATGATTTATAATAGAAATTATAAATATTATAATCATTTAATCGAAACGGAGAAACGGAGAAACGGAGAAACGATGAAACGAAGAAAGAAACGGAGAAACGAAGAAAGAAACGGAGAAACGAAGAAAGAAACTGAGAAACGAAGAAAGAAACGGAGAAACGAAGAAAGAAACGGAGAATCGGAGAAATAAATGGAGAAACGAAGAAATAAACCGAGAAACGAAGAAAGGAACGGAGAAACGGAGAAATAAATAGAGAAACGAAGAAATAAACGGAGAAACGAAGAAAGAAACGGAGAAACGGACAAAGAAACGGAGAAACGAAGAAAGAAACGGAGAAACGAAGAAAGAAACGGAGAATCGGTGAAATAAATGGAGAAACGAAGAAATAAACCGAGAAACGGAGAAAGAAACGGAGAACCGAACAAAGAAACGGAGAAATGAAGAAAGAAACGGAGAAACGAACAAAGAAACGGAGAAACGTACTAAGAAACGGAGAAACGAAGAAAGAAACGGAGAAACGAAGAAAGAAACGCAGAAACGAAGAAAGAAACGGAGAAACGAACAAAGAAACGGAGGAACGAAGAAAGAAACGGAGAAACGAAGAAAGAAACGGAGAAACGAAGAAAGAAACGGAGAAACGAAGAAAGAAACTGAGAAACGAAGAAAGAAACGGAGAATCGGAGAAATAAATGGAGAAACGAAGAAATAAACCGAGAAACGGAGAAAGAAACGGAGAAACGAACAAAGAAACGGAGAAACGGAGAAACGAACAAAGAAACGGAGAAACGAACAAAGAAACGGAGAAACGAACAAAGAAACGGAGAAGCGAAGAAAGAAACGGAGAAACGGAGAAATAAATGGAGAAACGAAGAAATAAACGAAGAAACGAAGAAAGAATCGGAGAAATGATCAAAGAAACGGAGAAACGAAGAAAGAAACCTAGAAACGAAGAAAGAAACGAAGAAACGAAGAAAGAAACGGAGAAACGAACAAAGAAACGGAGAAGCGAAGAAAGGAACGGAGAAACGAACAAAGAAACGGAGAAACGAACAAAGAAACGGAGAAACGAAGAAAGAAACGGAGAAACGAACAAAGAAACGGGGAAACGAACAAAGAAACGGAGCAACGAACAAAGAAGCTAAGACACGGAGAAATAAATGGAGAAACGAACAAAGAAACGGAGAAACGAAGAAAGAAACGTAGAAACAAAGAAAGAAACGGAAAAACGGAGAAAGAAACGGAGAAACGAAGAAAGAAACGGAGATACGAAGAAAGAAACGGTGAAACGAACAAAGAAACGGAGAAACGAAGAAAGAAACGGAGAAACGGAGATAGAAACGGAGAAACGAACAAAGAAACGGAGATACGGAGAAATAAATGGAGAAACGAAGAAATAAACGGAGAAACGAACAAAGAAACGGAGAAACGAAGAAAGAAACGGAGAATCGAAGAAAGAAACTGCGAAACGAAGAAAGAAACAGTGTAACGAAGAAAGAAACGAAGAAACGAAGAAAGAAACGGAGAATCGGAGAAATAAATGGAGAAACGAAGAAATAAACCGAGAAACGGAGAAAGATACGGAGAAACGAAGAAAGAAACGAAGAATCGAAGAAAGAATCGGAGAAATAAATGGAGAAACGAAGAAATAAACCGAGTAACGGAGAAAGATACGGAGAAACGAACAAAGAAACTGAGAAACGAAGAAAGACACGGAGAAACGAACAAAGAAACGTAGAAACGAAGAAAGAAACGGAGAAACGAAGAAAGAAACGGAGAAACGAAGAAATAAATGCAGAAACGAAGAAATAAACGGAGAAAGGAAGAAAGAAACGGAGAAACGAAGAAAGAAACGGAGAAACGGAGAAATAAATGGAGAAACGAAGAAATAAACGGAGAAGCGGAGAAAGAAACGGAGAAACGAAGAAAGAAACGGAGAAACGAAGACAGAAACGGAGAAGCGAAGAAAGTAACGGAGAAACGAAGAAAGAAACGGAGATACGAAGAAAGAAACTGAGAAACAAAGAAAGAAACGGAGATACGAAGAAAGAAACGGAGAAACGAACAAAGAAACGGAGAAACGAAGAAAGAAACGGAGAAACGGAAAAATAAATGGAGAAACGAAGAAATAAACGGAGAAACGAACAAAGAAACGTGGAAACGAACAAAGAAACGGAGAAACGAACAAAGAAACGGAGAAACGAACAAAGAAATGGAGAAACGAAGAAAGAAACGGAGAAACGAAGACAGAAACCGAGAAACGAAGAAAGAAACGGAGAAACGAAGAAAGAAACGGAGATACGAAGAAAGAAACAGAGAAACAAACAAAGAAACGGAGATACGAAGAAAGAAACGGAGAAACGAACAAAGAAACGGAGAAACGAAGAAAGAAACGGAGAAACGGAAAAATAAATGGAGAAACGAAGAAATAAACGGAGAAACGAACAAAGAAACGTGGAAACGAACAAAGAAACGGAGAAACGTACAAAGAAACGGAGAAACGAACAAAGAAAGGAGAAACGAACAAAGAAACGGAGAAACGGAGAAATAAATGGAGAAACGGTGAAATAAATGGAGAAACGAACAAAGAAACGGAGAAACGAACAAAGAAACGGAGAAACGAACAAAGAAACGGAGAATCGAAGAAAGAAACGGAGAAACGAAGAAAGAAACAGTGTAACGAAGAAAGAAACGAAGAAACGAAGAAAGAAACGGAGAATCGGAGAAATAAATGGAGAAACGAAGAAATAAACCGAGAAACGGAGAAAGAAACGGAGAAACGAAGAAAGAAACGGAGAAACGAATAAAGAAACGGAGAAACGAACAAAGAAACGGAGAAACGAAGAAAGAAACGGAGAAAAGAAGAAAGAAACGGAGAAACGGAGAAATAAATGGAGAAACGAAGAAATAAACGGAGAAACGAAGAAAGAAACGTAGAAACGAAGAAAGAAACGGAGAAACGAAGAAAAAAACGGAGTAACGAAGAAAGAAACGAAGAAACGAAGAAAGAAACGGAGAATCGGAGAAATAATTGGAGAAACGAAGAAATAAACCGAGAAACGGAGAAAGAAACAGAGAAACGAACAAAGAAACGGAGAAACGAAGAAAGAAACGGAGGAATGGAGAAATAAATGGAGAAACGAAGAAAGAAACGGAGAAACGGAGAAATAAATGGAGAAACGAAGAAATAAACCGAGAAACGAACAAAGAAACGGAGAATTGGAGAAATAAATGGAGAAACGAAGAAATAAACCGAGAAACGGAGAAAGAAACGGAGAAACGAAGAAAGAAACGGAGAAACGAATAAAGAAACGGAGAAACGAAGAAAGAAACGGAGAAACGGAGAAATAAATGGAGAAACGAAGAAATAAACCGAGAAACGAACAAAGAAACGGAGAATTGGAGAAATAAATGGAGAAACGAAGAAATAAACCGAGAAGCGGAGAAAGAAACGGAGAAACGAAGAAGGAAACGGAGAAACGAACAAAGAAACGGAGAAACGAACAAAGAAACGGAGAAACGAACAAAGAAACGGAGAAACGAAGAAAGAAACGGAGAAACGGAGAAATAAATGCAGAAACGAAGAAAGAAACGGAGAAACGAAGAAAGAAACGGAGAAACGGAGAAATAAATGGAGAAACGAAGAAATAAACGGAGAAACGAACAAAGAAACGGAGAATCGGAGAAATAAATGGAGAAACGAAGAAATAAACCGAGAAACGGAGAAAGAAACGGAGAAACGAAGAAGGAAACGGAGAAACGAAGAAGGAAACGTAGAAACGAAGAAAGAAACGGAGAAACGAAGAAAGAAACGGAGTAACGAAGAAAGAAACGAAGAAACGGAGAAACGGAGAAATAAATGGAGAAATGAAGAAATAAACCGAGAAACGGAGAAAGAAACGGAGAAACGAGGAAGGAAACGGAGAAACGAACAAAGAAACGGAGAAACGAACAAAGAAACGGAGAAACGAAGAAAGAAACGGAGAAACGAAGAAAGAAACGGAGAAACGGAGAAATAAACGTAGAAACGAAGAAATAAACGGAGAAACGAAAAAAGAAACGTAGAAACGAAGAAAGAAACGGAGAAACGAAGAAAGAAACGGAGTAACGAAGAAAGAAACGAAGAAACGGAGAATCGGAGAAATAATTGGAGAAACGATGAAATAGACCGAGAAACGGAGAAAGAAACGGAGAAACGAACAAAGAAACGGAGAAACGAAGAAAGAAACGGAGGAACGAAGAAAGAAACGGAGAAACGAACAAAGAAACGGAGAAACGTTTCTCCGCTTCTCCGTTTCTCCGTTTCTCGGTTTCTCTGTTTCTCCGTTTCTCGGTTTCTCCGTTTCTCCGTTTCTCCGTCTCTCGGTTTCTCCGTTTCTCGGTTTCTCCGTTTCTCCGTTTCTCCGTTTCTCCGTTTCTCCGTTTCTCGGTTTTTCCGTTTCTCCGTTTCACCGTTTTTTGTACGTTTCTCCATTTATTTCTCCGATTCTACGTTTCTTTCTTCGTTTCTCCGTTCCTTTCTTTGTTTAATCGTTTCTTTCTTCGTTACTCCGTTTCTTTCTTCGTTTCTCCGTTTCTTTCTTCGTTTCTCCGTTTATTTCTTCGTTTCTCCATTTAGTTCTCCGTTTCTCCGTTTCTTTGTTCGTTTCTCCGTTTCTTTGTTCGTTTCTCGGTTTCTTTCTTCGATTCTCCGTTTCTTTGTCCGTTTCTCCGTTTCTCGGTTTATTTCTCCGTTTCTCCATTTATTTCTCCGATTCTCCGTTTCTTTCTTCGTTTCTTCGTTTCTTTCTTCGTTAGTCCGTTTCTTTCTTCGTTTCTCCACTTATTTCTCCGATTCTCCGTTTCTTTCTTCGTTTCTTCGTTTCTTTCTTCGTTACTCCGTTTCTTTCTTCGTTTCTCCGTTTCTTTATTCGATTCTCCGTTTCTTTCTTCGATTCTCCGTTTATTTCTTCGTTTCTCCATTTATTTCTCCGTTTCTCCGTTTCTATCTTTGTTTCTCCGGTTCTTTGTTCGTTTCTCCGTTTCTTTGTTCGTTTCTCCGTTTCTTTCTTCTATTCTCCGTTTCTTTCTTCGTTTCTCCGTTTCTTTCTTCATTTCTCCGTTTCTTAGTTCATTTCTCCGTTTCTTTCTTTGTTTCTTCGTTTCTTTCTTCGTAACTCCGTTTCTTTCTTCGTTTCTCCATTTATTTCTCCGTTTCTCTCTTTCTTTCTTCGTTTCTCCGTTTCTTTGTTCGTGTCTCCGTTTCTTTGTTCGTTTCTCCGTTTCTTTGTTCGTTTCTCCGTTTCTTTCTCCGTTTCACGGTTTATTTCTTCGTTTCTCCATTTATTTCTCCGATTCTCCGTTTCTTTCTTCGTTACTCCGTTTCTTTCTTCGTTTCTCCGTTTCTTTCTTCGTTTCTCCGTTTCTTTCTTCGTTTCTCCGTTTATTTCTTCGTTTCTCCATTTATTTCTCCGATTCTCCGTTTCTTTCTTCGTTTCTTCGTTTCTTTCTTCGTTAGTCCGTTTCTTTCTTCGTTTCTCCACTTATTTCTCCGATTCTCCGTTTCTTTCTTCGTTTCTTCGTTTCTTTCTTCGTTACTCCGTTTCTTTCTTCGTTTCTCCGTTTCTTTATTCGATTCTCCGTTTCTTTCTTCGATTCTCCGTTTATTTCTTCGTTTCTCCATTTATTTCTCCGTTTCTCCGTTTCTATCTTTGTTTCTCCGGTTCTTTGTTCGTTTCTCCGTTTCTTTGTTCGTTTCTCCGTTTCTTTCTTCTATTCTCCGTTTCTTTCTTCGTTTCTCCGTTTCTTTCTTCATTTCTCCGTTTCTTAGTTCATTTCTCCGTTTCTTTCTTTGTTTCTTCGTTTCTTTCTTCGTAACTCCGTTTCTTTCTTCGTTTCTCCATTTATTTCTCCGTTTCTCTCTTTCTTTCTTCGTTTCTCCGTTTCTTTGTTCGTGTCTCCGTTTCTTTGTTCGTTTCTCCGTTTCTTTGTTCGTTTCTCCGTTTCTTTCTCCGTTTCACGGTTTATTTCTTCGTTTCTCCATTTATTTCTCCGATTCTCCGTTTCTTTCTTCGTTACTCCGTTTCTTTCTTCGTTTCTCCGTTTCTTTCTTCGTTTCTCCGTTTCTTTCTTCGTTTCTCCGTTTATTTCTTCGTTTCTCCATTTATTTCTCCGTTTCTCCGTTTCTTTCTTCGTTTCTCCGTTTCTTTCTTCGTTTCTCCGTTTATTTCTTCGTTTCTCCATTTATTTCTCCGTTTCTCGGTTTCTTTCTTCGTTTCTCCGTTTCTTTGTTCGTTTCTCCGTTCCTTTCTTTGTTTAATCGTTTCTTTCTTCGTTACTCCGTTTCTTTCTTCCTTTCTCCATTTATTTCTCCGCTTCTTTCTTCGTTTCTCCGTTTCCTTGTTCGTTTCTTCGTTTCTTTCTCCGTTACTACGTTTCTTTCTTCGTTTCTCCGTTTCTTTCTTCGTTTCTCCGTTTCTTTCTTCGTTTCTCCGTTTATTTCTTCGTTTCTCCATTTATTTCTCCGCTTCTCCGTTTCTTTCTTCGTTTCTCCGTTTCTTTCTTCGTTTCTCCGTTTATTTCTTCGTTTCTCCATTTATTTCTCCGATTCTCCGTTTCTTTCTTCGTTTCTTTCTTCGTTACTCCGTTTCTTTCTTCGTTTCTCCGTTTCTTTCTTCGTTTCTCCGTTTCTTTCTTCGTTTGTCCGTTTATTTCTTCGTTTCTCCATTTATTTCTCCGTTTCTCAGTTTCTTTCTTCGTTTCTCTGTTTCTTTCTTCGTTTCTCCGTTTTTTTTTCGTTTCTCCGTTTCTTTGTTCGTTTCTCCGTTTCTTTCTTCGTTTCTCCGTTTCTTTCTTCTTTTCTCCGTTTCTTTCTTCGTTTCTCCGTTTCTTTCTTCGTTTCTCCGTTTATTTCTTCGATTCTCCATTTATTTCTCCGTTTCTCCGTTTCTTTCTTCGTTTCTCCGTTTCTTTGCTCGTTTCTCCGTTTCTTTTTTTCGTTTCTCCGTTTCTTTGTTCGTTTCTCCGTTTCTTTGTTCGTTTCTCCGTTTCTTTGTTCGTTTCTCCATTTCTACGTTTCTTTGTTCGTTTCTCCGTTCCTTTCTTCGTTTCTCCGTTTATTTCGTCGTTTCTCCGTTTCTTTCTTCGTTACCTGTGTCTTTCTTCGTTTCTTCGATTCTTTCTTTGTTTCTCCGTTTCTTTCATCGTTTCTTTCTCCGTTCCTCCGTTTCTTTCTTCGATTCTCCGTTTATTTCTCCGTTTCTTTCTTCGTTCCTCCGTTTCTTTCTTTGTTTCTCCGTTTCTTTCTTCATTTCTCCGTTTATTTCTTCGTTTCTCTGTTCCATTCTTCGTTTCTGCGTTTCTTTGTTCGTTTCTCCGTTTCTTTCTTCGTTTCTTCGTTTCTTTCTTCGTTTCTCCGTTTCTTTCATCGTTTCTCCGTTTCTTTCTCCGTTTCTCCGTTTCGATTAAATGATTGTAATAATTATAATTTCTATTATAAATCATTTGAGCTATAGTTAAATTATAGACTAATACTCTAAATACATATTTAATATATTTTTTAATCTCTTTAGCCTCCAGAAGAATTTTATTTATACTATTTACTGTATATTATAATTTACACAGAATCGGAAATAAATCTAATTATTTATTTATAATAATTATTGTTCATTCACTTATTTTACCAAACATTTCGATTCTTCATGTATTAATCAAATGTTAAATTGATATATCTCATAGACAATTATTACTTTCCATGTTTTAACACTTTAAGAAACATCTCTTTACTTTGAAGTTCGATCAAAATCAATTGCTAGAGGCGAATCAATCATTTTTAATGCATAAATAAGATGCACATTGTTCGATCAGCATAGGGAACATGCGTAAATGTTAATAACAATCTCTGAAATGAACAAACATTCACAGAAACCGTTCGCCTTCGCAGACTTCGCAATATTTTGACATTTATTTATCATAATTAATAACAACCGTCGTTGGACCGTAGATTAAACAATTTTTGACAATGTTTCGGTATAAAAAGCCATCAATTTCTTGAAATATTTGGTTAGATCGAACAAGTACGATCGAAGAAGCCGTGGAATAAAATAAATGAATATTTCTCTACATATCGGAATTATAGTTTGTATGTATGCAAATATATTCTGAACCCGCTATTACAAATCCCTGTACCGTGGCAATTACGTGGGTTGCCATCTATTGGAGAAAGGGTTAAACTACACTTAAGGGGTGAAAACACCTGGCGGAGAAACGCTCAAGTTTGTCGAGGAATTGTTCTAATTTCCACAAATAGATGGCGCGACAAGTACAATTTACCGACATTAGAGATAAGTATTTCCATTTGTATGATATTCCCTACCGTGCGATAAAATAAATAAATACTTTTGTACAAACTTTTGTATGTTTCATCTTTCGAATAAATGTAAAATTAAACCTTCCCCGGTAAATTTTATTCTTGAATTTATTAATGTTTCTAGGACGATTTATTTCAGTATAAAGAGTGCTATAGGTGGGAAATTTGTGTACATAATAATTATTGAGTATAAAATAATTTTTCTTTTATTAGAGGTTAATATATTAAATAAGGAAGAAGAGTTCATCTTTATTATCTTAAATATAAAATTAAAATTAAAGAAATATTTGAATATAAAATGAAATATGTTAAAAATGTATTTTTGTTAATTATTAATAAAATAACTATAATAGATGTTTGTATAACAGATGAATATCCTATAATTATTATGATTGATTTTTTTGTTTAAGCAAATGATACGGGCAATAATTACATTAATTAGGCAAATAACATAAATTTCATTATTAAATTTTAATATGAGTTCTATAATAATTACAGGGATTAATTTTATTAAAGTTATTATAAAGAATATATTAATTCAATTTAATGAACAAATTAAAGAAATGAATCGAACATTTAAAGAGTACATCCCAATTATTAAGATAATGAAAAAAAAATAATTATTATAAATAAATAATTAGATTTATTTCCGATTCTGTGTAAATTATTATATATAGTAAATAGTATAAATAAAATTCTTCTGAAGGCTAAAGAGATTAAAAAATATATTAAATATGTATGTAGAGTATTAGTGTCTAATTTAACTATAGATCAAATGATTTATAATAGAAATCATAAATATTATAATCATTTAATCGAAACGGAGAAACGGAGAAACGGAGAAACGGAGAAACGATGAAACGAAGGAAGAAACGGAGAAACGAAGAAAGAAACGGAGAAACGAAGAAAGAAACTGAGAAACGAAGAAAGAAACGGAGAAACGAAGAAAGAAACGGAGAATCGGAGAAATAAATGGAGAAACGAAGAAATAAACCGAGAAACGAAGAAAGGAACGGAGAAACGGAGAAATAAATAGAGAAACGAAGAAATAAACGGAGAAACGAAGAAAGAAACGGAGAAACGGACAAAGAAACGGAGAAACGAAGAAAGAAACGGAGAAACGAAGAAAGAAACGGAGAATCGGTGAAATAAATGGAGAAACGAAGAAATAAACCGAGAAACGGAGAAAGAAACGGAGAACCGAACAAAGAAACGGAGAAATGAAGAAAGAAACGGAGAAACGAACAAAGAAACGGAGAAACGTACTAAGAAACGGAGAAACGAAGAAAGAAACGGAGAAACGAAGAAAGAAACGCAGAAACGAAGAAAGAAACGGAGAAACGAAGAAAGAAACGGAGAAACGAAGAAAGAAACGGAGAAACGAAGAAAGATACGGAGAAACGGACAAATAAATGGAGAAAAGAAGAAATAAACGGAGAAACGAACAAAGAAACGGAGAAACGAATAAAGAAACGGAGAAACGAAGAAAGAAACGGAGAAACAAAGAAAGAAACGGAGAAACGGACAAAGAAACGGAGAAACGAAGAAAGAAACGGAGAAACGAAGAAAGAAACGGAGAAACGAACAAAGAAACGGAGAAACGAACAAAGAGACGGTGAAACGAACAAAGAAACGGAGAAACGAAGAAAGAAACGGAGAAACGAAGAAAGAAACGGAGAAACGAAGAAAGAAACGGAGAAACGAAGAAACAAACGGAGAAACGAAGAAAGAAACGGAGAAACGAAGAAAGAAACGGTGAAACGAAGAAAGAAACGGAGAAACGAAGAAAGAAACGGAGAAACGAAGAAAGAAACGGAGAAACAAAGAAAGAAACGGAGAAACGGAGAAATAAATGGAGAAACGAAGAAATAAGCGGAGAAACGAAGAAAGAAACGGAGAAACGAAGAAAAAAACGGAGAAACGAAGAAAGAAACTGAGAAACGAAGAAAGAAACGGAGATACGAAGAAAGAAACGGAGAAACGAAGAAAGAAACGGAGATACGAAGAAAGAAACGGAGAAACGGAGAAATAAATGGAGAAACAAAGAAATAAACGGAGAAACGAACAAAGAAGCGGAGAAACGAACAAAGAAACGGAGAAACGAACATAGAAACGGAGAAACGAACAAAGAAACGGAGAAACGAAAAAAGAAACGTTTCTCCGTTTCTCCGTTTCTCCGTTTCTCGGTTTCTCCGTTTCTCCGTTTCTCAGTTTCTTTCTTCGTTTCTCCGTTTCTCGGTTTCTCCGTTTCTCCGTTTCTCGGTTTCCCCGTTCACTCCGTTTCTCGATTTCTCCGTTTCTCCGTTTCTCCGTTTCTCCGTTTCCCCGTTTCTCCGTTTCTCCGTTTCTCGGTTTCTCTGTTTCTCTGTTTGTCCGTTTCTCGGTTTCTCCGTGTCTCCGTTTCTTTCTTCGTTTCTCCGTTTCTTTCTTCGTTTCTCCGTTTACTTCTTCGTTTCTGCATTTATTTCTCCGTTTCTCTCTTTCTTTCTTCGTTTCTCCGTTTCTTTGTTCGTTTCTCCATTTCTTTGTTCGTTTCTCCGTTTCTTTGTTCGTTTCTCCGTTTCTTTGTTCGTTTCTCCGTTTCTTTGTTCGCCTCTCCGTTTCTTTCTCCGTTTCACGGTTTATTTCTTCGATTCTCCGTTTCTTTCTTCGTTTCTACGTTTATTTCTTCGTTTCTCCATTTATTTCTCCGTTTCTCCGTTTCTTTCTTCGTTTCTCCGTTTCTTTGTTCGTTTCTCCGTTCCTTTCTTTGTTTAATCGTTTCTTTCTTCGTTACTCCGTTTCTTTCTTCCTTTCTCCATTTATTTCTCCGCTTCTTTCTTCGTTTCTCCGTTTCTTTCTTCGTTTCTCCGTTTATTTCTTCGATTCTCCATTTATATCTACGTTTCTCCGTTTGTTTCTTCGTTTCTCCGTTTCTTTCTTCCTTTCTCCGTTTATTTCTTCGTTTCTCCATTTATTTCTTCGTTTCTCCATTTATTTCTCCGTTTCTCTCTTTCTTTCTTCGTTTCTCCGTTTCTTTGTTCGTTTCTCCGTTTCTTTCTTCGTTTCTCCGTTTCTTTCTTCGTTTCTCCGTTTCTTTCTTCGTTTCTCCGTTTCTTTCTTCGTTTCTCCGTTTCTTTCTTCGTTTCTCCGTTTCTTTCTTCGTTTCTCCGTTTCTTTCTACGTTTCTCCGTTTCTTTCTTCGTTTCTCCGTTTCTTTGTTCGTTTCTCCGTTTCTTTGTTCGTTTCTCCGTTTCTTTGTTCGTTTCTCCGTTTCTTTGTTCGTTTCTCCGTTTCTTTCTCCGTTTCACGGTTTATTTCTTCGTTTCTCCATTTATTTCTCCGATTCTCCGTTTCTTTCTTCGTTTCTTTCTTCGTTACTCCGTTTCTTTCTTCGTTTCTCCGTTCCTTTCTTCGTTTCTCCGTTTCTTTCTTCGTTTCTCCGTTTATTTCTTCGTTTCTCCATTTAGTTCTCCTTTCTTTGTTCGTTTCTCCGTTTCTTTGTTCGTTTCTCGGTTTCTTTCTTCGATTCTCCGTTTCTTTGTTCGTTTCTCCGTTTCTTTCTCCGTTTCTCGGTTTATTTCTCCGTTTCTCCATTTATTTCTCCGATTCTCCGTTTCTTTCTTCGTTTCTTCGTTTCTTTCTTCGTTACTCCGTTTCTTTCTTCGTTTCTCCATTTATTTCTCCGATTCTCCGTTTCTTTCTTCGTTTCTTTCTTCGTTACTCCGTTTCTTTCTTCGTTTCTCCGTTTCTTTGTTCGTTTCTGCGTTCCTTTCTTTGTTTAATCGTTTCTTTCTTCGTTACTCCGTTTCTTTCTTCGTTTCTCCGTTTCTTCCTTCGTTTCTCCGTTTCTTTCTTCGTTTCTCCGTTTATTTCTTCGATTATCCATTTAGTTCTCCGTTTCTCCGTTTCTTTGTTCGTTTCTCCGTTTCTTTGTTCGTGTCTCGGTTTCTTTCTACGATTCTCCGTTTCTTTGTTCGTTTCTCCGTTTCTTTCTCCGTTTCTCGGTTTATTTCTCCGTTTCTCCATTTATTTCTCCGATTCTCCGTTTCTTTCTTCGTTTCTTCGTTTCTTTCTTCGTTTCTCCGTTTCTTTCTTCGTTTCTCCATTTATTTCTCCGATTCTCCGTTTCTTTCTTCGTTTCTTCGTTTCTTTCTTCGTTACTCCGTTTCTTTCTTCGTTTCTCCGTTTCTTTATCCGATTCTCCGTTTCTTTCTTCGATTCTCCGTTTATTTCTTCGTTTCTCCATTTATTTCCCCGTTTCTCCGTTTCTTTCTTTGTTTCTCCGGTTCTTTCTTCGATTCTCCGTTTCTTTGTTCGTTTCTCCGTTTCTTTCTCCGTTTCTCGGTTTATTTCTCCGTTTCTCCATTTATTTCTCCGATTCTCCGCGTCTTTGTTCGTTTCTCCGTTTCTTTGTTCGTTTCTCCGTTTCTTTGTTCGTTTCTCCGTTTCTTTCTTCGTTTCTTCTCTTCTTTGTTCGTTTCTTCGTTTCTTTCTCCGTTACTCCGTTTCTTTCTTCGTTTCTCCGTTTCTTTCTTCGTTTCTCCGTTTCTTTCTTCGTTTCTCCGTTTATTTCTTCGTTTCTCCATTTATTTCTCCGTTTCTCCGTTTCTTTCTTCGTTTCTCCGTTTCCTTGTTCGTTTCTCCGTTTCTTTGTTCGTTTCTCGGTTTCTCTCTTCGATTCTCCGTTTCTTTCTTCGTTTCTCCGTTTCTTTCTTCGTTTCTCCGTTTCTTTCCTCGTTTCTCTGTTTATTTCTTCGTTTCTCCATTTATTTCTCCGTTTCTCCGTTTCTTTCTTCGTTTCTCTGTTTCGTTCTTCGTTTCTCCGTTTCTTTGTTCGTTTCTCCGTTTCTTTCTTCGTTTCTCCGTTTCTTTCTTCGTTTCTCCGTTTCTTTCTTCGTTTCTCCGTTTCTTTCTTCGTTTCTCCGTTTCTTTCTTCGTTTCTCCGTTTCCTTCTTCGTTTCGCCGTTTATTTCTTCGTTTCTCCATTTATTTCTTCGTTTCTCCGTTTCTTTCTTCGTTTCTCCGTTTCTTTCTTCCTTTCTCCGTTTCTTTCTTCGTTTCTCCGTTTCTTTCTTCGTTTCTCCGTTTCTTTCTTCGTTTCTCCGTTTCTTTCTTCGTTTCTCCGTTTCCTTCTTCGTTTCTCCGTTTCTTTCTTCGTTTCTCCGTTTCTTTCTTCGTTTCTCCGTTTATTTCTTCGTTTCTCCATTTATTTCTCCGTTTCTCCGCTTCTTTCTTCGTTTCTCCGTTTCTTTGTTCGTTTCTCCGCTACTTTCTTTGTTTAATCGTTTCTATCTTCGTTACTCCGTTTCTTTCATCGTTTCTCCGTTTATATCTTCGTTTCTCCATTTATTTCTCCGTTTCTTTCTTCGTTCCTCCGTTTCATACTTCGTTTCTCCATTTCTTTCTTCGTTTCTCCGTTTCTTTCTTCGTTTCGCCGTTTATTTCTTCGCTTCTCCATTTATTTCTTCGTTTCTCCGTTTCTTACTTCGTTTCTCCGTTTCTCCGTTTCTCCGTTTCTCCGTTTCTCCGTTTCGATCAAATGATTATAATAGTTATAATTTCTATTATTAATCATTTGAGCTATAGATAAATTATACACTAATACTCTAAATACATATTTAATATATTTTTTAATCTCTTTAGCCTCCAGAAGAATTTTATTTATACTATTTACGGTATATAATAATTTACACAGAATCGGAAATAAATCTAATTATTTATTTATAATAATTATTTTTTATTCACTTATTTTACCAAAAATTTCGATTCTTCATGTATTAATCAAATGTTAAATTGATATATCTCATAGACAATTATTACTTTCCACGTTTTAAAACTTTAAGAAGCATCTCTTTACTTTGAAGTTCGATCAAAATCAATTGCTAGAGGCGAATCAATCATTTTTAATGCATAAATAAGGTGCACATTGTTCGATCAATATAGGGAACATGCGTAAATGTTAATAACAATCGCTGAAATGAACAAACATTCACCGAAACCATTCGCCCTCGATGATTTCGCAATATCTTGATGTTTGTTATCATAATTAATAACAACCGTCGTTGGACCGTAGATTAAACAATTTTTGACAATGTTTCGGTATAAAAAGCCATCAATTTCTTGAAATATTTGGTTAGATCGAACAAATACAATCGAAGAAGCCGTGGGATAAAATAAATGAATATTTCTCTACATATCGGAATTATAGTTTGTATGTATGCAAATATATTCTGTACTCGCAATTACAGATCCCTGTAACGTGGTAATTACATGGGTTGCCATCTATTGGAGAAAGGGTTAAACTACACTTAAGGGGTGAAAACACCTGGCGGAGAAACGCTCAAGTTTGTCGAGGAATTGTTCTAATTATCCACAAATAGATGGCGCGACAAGTACAATTTACCGACATTAGAGATAAGTATTTCCATTTGTATGATATTCCCTACCGTGCGATAAAATAAATAAATACGTTTGTACAAACTTTTGTATGTTTCATCTTTCGAATAAATGTAAAATTAAACCTTCCACGGTAAATCTTATTCTTGAATTTATTAATGTTTCTAGGACGATTTATTTCAGTATAACGAGTGCTATAGGTGGGAAATTTGTGTACGTAATAATTATTGAGTATAAAATAATTTTTCTCTCATTAGAGGTTAATATATTAAATAAGGAAGAAGAGTTAATCTTTATTATTTTAAATATAAAAATTAAATTTAAAGAAATTATTGAATATAAAATGAAATATGTTAAAAATGTATTTTTGTTAATTATTAATAAAATAACTATAATAGATGTTTGTATAACAGATGAATATCCTATAATTATTATGATTGATTTTTTTGTTTAAGCAAATGATAGGGGCAATAGTTACATTAATTAGGCAAATAAAATAAATTTTAATATGAGTTCTACAATAATTATAGGGATTAATTTTATTAAAGTTATTATACAGAATAGATTTATTCAATTTAATGAATAAATTAAAGAAATGAATCGAACATTTAAAGAGTACATCCCAATTTTTAAGCTAAGTGAAAAAAAAATAATTATTATAAATAAATAATTAGATTTATTTCCGATTCTGTGTAAATTATTAAATATAGTAAATAGTATAAATAAAATTCTTCTGGAGGCTAGCGAGATTAAAAAATATATTAAATATGTATTTAGAGTATTAGTGTCTAATTTAACTATAGATCAAATGATTTATAATAGAAATTATAAATATTATAATCATTTAATCGAAACGGAGAAACGGAGACACGGAGAAACGATGAAACGATGGAAGAAACGGAGAAACGAAGAAAGAAACGGAGAAACGAAGAAAGAAACTGAGAAACGAAGAAAGAAACGGAGACACGAAGAAAGAAACGGAGAATCGGAGAAATAAATGGAGAAACGAAGAAATAAACCGAGAAACGGAGAAACAAACGGAGAAACGAACAAAGAAACGGAGAAACGAAGAACGAAACGGAGAAACGAAGAAAGAAACGGAGAAATAAATGGAGAAACGAAGATATAAACGGAGAAACGAAGAAAGAAACGTAGAAACGAACAAAGAAACGGAGAAACGAACAAAGAAACGGAGAAACGAAGAAAGAAACGGAGAAACGGAGAAATAAATGGAGAAACGAAGAAATAAACGGAGAAACGAAGAAAAAAACGGAGAAACGAAGAAACGATAAAAGAAAAGGAGAAACGAAGAAAGAAACGGAGCAACGAAGAAAGAAACGGAGAAACGAAGAAAGAAACGGAGAAACGAAGAAAGAAACTGAGAGACGAAGAAAGAAACGGAGAAACGAAGAAAGAAGCGGAGAAACGAAGAAATAAACCGAGAAACGGAGAAAGAAACGGTGAAACGATCATAGAAACGGAGAAACGAAGAAAGAAACGGAGTAGCGAAGAAAGAAACGAAGAAACGAAGAAAGAAACGGAGAATCGGAGAAATAAATGGAGAGACGAAGAAATAAACCGAGAAACGGAGAAAGAAACGGAGAAACGAACAAAGAAACGGAGAAACGAAGAAAGAAACGGAGAAACGAAGAAAGAAACGGAGAAACGGGGAAATAAATGGAGAAACGAAGAAATAAACGGAGAAACGAAGAAAGAAAGGGAGAAACGAAGAAAGAAACGGAGAAACGAAGAAATAAACGGAGCAACGAAGAAAGAAACGGAGTAACGAAGAAAGAAACGAAGAAGTGAAGAAAGAAACGGAGAATCGGAGAAATAAATGGAGAAACGAAGAAATAAACCGAGAAACGGAGAAAGAATCGGAGAAACGAACAAAGAAACGGAGAAACGAAGAAAGAAACGGAGACACGAACAAAGAAACGGAGAAACGAAAAGAGAAACGGAGAAACGAACAAAGATACGGAGAAACGAACTAAGAAACGGAGAAACGAACAAAGAAACGGAGAATGGGAGAAATAAATGGAGAAACGAAGAAATAAACCGAGAAACGGAGAAAGAAACGGAGAATCGAACAAAGAAACGGAGAAACGAAGAAAGAAACGGAGAAACGGACAAAGAAACGGAGACACGAAGAAAGAAACGGAGAAACGAAGAAAGAAACGGAGAAACGGGGATATAAATGGAGAAACGAAGAAATAAACGGAGAAACGAAGAAAGAAGCGGAGAAACGAAGAAAGAAACGGAGAAACGAAGAAATAAACGGAGCAACGAAGAAAGAAACGAAGAAGTGAAGAAAGAAACGGAGAATCGGAGAAATAAATGGAGAAACGAAGAAATAAACCGAGAAACGGAGAAAGAATCGGAGAAACGAACAAAGAAACGGAGAAACGAAGAAAGAAACGGAGACACGAACAAAGAAACGGAGAAACGAACAGAGAAACGGAGAAACGAACAAAGATACGGAGAAACGAACAAAGAAACGGAGAAACGAACAAAGAAACGGAGAATGGGAGAAATAAATGGAGAAACGAAGAAATAAACCGAGAAACGGAGAAAGAAACGGAGAATCGAACAAAGAAACGCAGAAACGAAGAAAGAAACGGAGAAACGGACAAAGAAACGGAGACACGAAGGAAGAAACGGAGAAACGAACAAAGAAACGGAGAAACGAACAAAGAAACGGGGAAACGGAGAAATAAATGGAGAAACGAAGAAATGAACGGAGAAACGAAGAAAGAAACGGAGAAACGAAGAAAGAAACGGAGAAACGAAGAAAGAGACGGAGTAACGAAGAAAGAAACTGAGAAACGATGATAGAAACGGAGAATCGGAGAAATAAATGGAGAAACGAAGAAATAAGCCGAGAAACGGAGAAAGAAACGGAGAATCGAACAAAGAAACGGAGAAACGAAGAAAGAAACGGAGAAACGAACAAAGAAACGGAGAAACGAACAAAGAAACGGAGAAACGGAGAAATAAATGGAGAAACGAACAAAGAAACGGAGAAACGAACAAAGAAACGGAGAAACAGAGAAATAAATGGAGAAACGAAGAAATGAACGGAGAAACGAAGAAAGAAACGGAGAAACGAAGAAAGAAACGGAGAAACGAAGAAAGAGACGGAGTAACGAAGAAAGAAACTGAGAAACGATGATAGAAACGGAGAATCGGAGAAATAAATGGAGAAACGAAGAAATAAACCGAGAAACGGAGAAAGAAACGGAGAAACGAACAGAGAAACGGAGAAACGAACAAAGAAACGGAGAAACGAACAAAGAAACGGAGAAACGAACAAAGAAACGGAGAATGGGAGAAATAAATGGAGAAACGAAGAAATAAACCGAGAAACGGAGAAAGAAACGGAGAATCGAACAAAGAAACGTAGAAACGAAGAAAGAAACGGAGAATCGAACAAAGAAACGGAGAAACGAAGAAATAAACGGCGAAACGAAGAAAGAAACGTAGAAACGAAGAAACGAAGAAAGAAACGAAGAAACAATGAAAGAAACGGAGAATCCGACAAATAAATGGAGAAACGAAGAAATAAACCGAGAAACGGGGAAAGTAACGGAGAAACGAACAAAGGAACGGAGAAACGAACAAAGAAACGGAGAAACGAATAAAGAAACGGCGAAACGAAGAAAGAAACGGAGAAACGAAGAGAGAAACGGAGGAACGGAGAAATAAATGGAGAAACCAAGAAATAAACGGAGAAACGAAGAAAGAAACGGAGAAACGAAGGAAGAAACGGAGAAACGAAGAAAAAAACGTTGAAACGAAGAAAGAAACGGAGAAACGAAGAAAGAAACGGAGATACGAAGAAAGAAACGTAGAAACGAAGAAAGAAACGGAGAAACGAAGAAAGAAACGGGGAAACGAAGAAAGAAACGGAGAATCGAAGAAAGAAACGGAGAAACGAACAAAGAAACGGAGTAATGATAAAAGAAACGAAGAAGCGAAGAAAGAAACGGAGAATCGGAGAAATAAATGGAGAAACGAAGAAATAAACCGAGAAACGGAGAAAGGAACGGAGAAACGAACAAAGAAACGGAGAAACGAAGAATGAAACGGAGAAACGAAGAAAGAAACGGAGAAATAAATGGAGAAACGACGATATAAACGGAGAAACGAAGAAAGAAACGGAGAAACGAACAAAGAAACGGAGGAACGAAGAAAGAAACGGGGAAACGAAGAAAGAAACGGAGAAACGAAGAAAGAAACGGAGAAACGAACAAAGAAATGGAGAAACGAACAAAGAAACGGAGAAACGAAGGAAGAAACGGAGAAACGGAGAAATAAATGGAGAAACGAAGAAATAAACGGAGAAACGAACAAAGAAACGGAGAAACCGAAGAAAGAAACGGAGAAACGAAGAAAGAATCGGAGAAACGAAGAAAGAAACGGAGATACGAAGAAAGAAACGTAGAAACGAAGAAAGAAACGGAGAAACGAAGAAAGAAACGGAGAAACAAAGAAAGAATCGCAGAAACGAACATAGAAACGGAGAAACGACCAAGAAACGTTTCACCGTTTCTCGGTTTCTCCGTCTCTCCGTTTCTCCGTTTCTCCGTTTCTCCGTTTCTCCGTTTCTCCGTTTCTCGGTTTCTCCGTTTCTCGGTTTCTCCGTTTCCCCGTGTCTCGGTTTCTCCGATTCTCGGTTTCTCCGTTTCTCGGTTTCTCGGTTTCTCCGTTTCTCCGTTTCTCCGTTTCTCCGTTTCTCGGTTTCTCCGTTTCACCGTTTTTTGTTCGTTTCTCCATTTATTTCTTCGATTCTCCGTTTCTTTCTTCGTTTCTCCGTTTCTTTCTTCGTCTCTTCGTTTCTTTCTTTGTTTCTCCGTTTCTTTCATCGTTTCTCCGTTTCTTTCTTCGTTTCTTCGTTTCTTTCTTCGTTTCTCCGATTCTTTCTTCGTCTCTTCGTTTCTTTCTTTGTTTCTCCGTTTCTTTGTTCGTTTTTCCGTTTTTTGGTCGTTTCTCCGTTTCTTTGTTCGCTTCTCCGTTTCTTTGTTCGATTCTCCGTTTCTTTGTTCGTTTCCCCATTTCTTTGTTCGTTTCTCCGTTTCTTTGTTCGTTTCTTCGTTTCTTTGTTCGTTTCTCCGTTTCTTTGTTCGTTTCTCCGTTTCTTTGTTCGTTACTCCGTTTCTTTGTTCGTTTCTCCGTTTCTTTCTCCGTTTCTTTCTCCGTTTCTTTCTCCGTTTCTCGGTTTATTTCTTCGTTTCTCCATTTATTTCTCCGACACTCCGTTTCTTTCTTCGTTTCTCCGTTTCTTTCTCCGCTTCTTCGTTTCTTTCTTTGTTTCTCCGTTTCTTTCATCGTTTCTCCGTTTCTTTGTTCGTTTCTCCGTTCCTTTCTTCGTTTCCCCGTTTAATTCTTCGATTCTCCATTTATTTCTCCGTTTCTCCGTTTCTTCCTTCGTTTCCCCGTTCCTTTGTTCGTTTCTCCGTTTCTTTGTTCGTTTCTCCGTTTCTTTCTCCGTTTCTCCGTTTCTTTCTTCGTTTGTCCGTTTCTATGTTCGTTTCTCTGTTTGTTTCTTCGTTTCTCCATTTATTTCTCCGCTTCTCCGTTTCTTTGCTCGTTTCTCCGTTTCTTTGTTCGTTTTTCCGATCCTTTCTTCGTTCCTCCGTTTATTTCTTCGTTTTTCCATTTATTTCTCCGTTTCTCCGTTTCTTTCATCGTTTCTCCGTTTCTTTCTTCGTTTCTCCGTTTCTTTCTTCGTTTGTCCGTTTCTTTCTTCGCTTCATCGTTTCTTTCTTCGTTTCTCCGTTTCTTTCTTCGTTTCGCCGTTTGTTTCTTCGTTTCTCCATTTATTTCTCCGTTTCTCCGTTTCTTTCTTCGTTTCTCCGTTTCTTTCTTCGTTTGTCCGTTTCTTTCTTCGCTTCATCGTTTCTTTCTTCGTTTCTCCGTTTCTTTCTTCGTTTCTCCGTTTGTTTCTTCGTTTCTCCATTTATTTCTCCGTTTCTCCGTTTCTTTCTTCGTTTCTCCGTTTCTTTCTTCGATTCTCCGTTTATTTCTTCGTTTCTCCATTTATTTCTTCGTTTCTCCATTTCTTTCTTCGTTTCTCCGTTTCTTTCTTCGTTTCTCCGTTTCTTCCTTCGTTTCTTCGTTTCTCCGTTTCTCCGTTTCTCCGTTTCTCCGTTTCGATTAAACGATTATAATAGTTGTAATTTCTATTATAAATCATTTGAGCTATGGTTAAATTATACACTAATACTCTAATACATATTTAATATATTTTTTAATCTCTTTAGTCACCAGAAGAGTTTTATTTTTACTATTTACTGTATATAATTATTTACACAGAATCGGAAATAAATCTAATTATTTACTTATAATAATTATTTTTTATTCACTTATTTTACCAAAAATTTCGATTCTTCATGTATTAATCAAATGTTAAATTGATATATCTCATAGACAATTATTACTTTCCATGTTTTAAAACTTTAAGAAACATCTCTTTACTTTGAAGTTCGATCAAAATCAATTGCTAGAGGCGAATCAATCATTTTTAATGCATAAATGAGATGCACATTGTTCGATCAATATAGGGAACATGCGTAAATGTTAATAACAATCGCTGAAATGAACAAACATTCACCGAAACCATTCGCCCTCGAAGATTTCGCAATATCTTGATGTTTGTTTATCATAATTATTAACCACCGTCGTAGGATCATACATTAGACAATTATTAACAATGTCCTAGTTTAAATAATGGCTTAAAATATCATTTCGTTGAAATATTCCTTGTTCGCGAAGGAATTTTTCCTTGAGATCCAACTGACATTCTCAAGGCTACACGTATCGATTATCGATTCACAAGTATTTATCGTGGTGATTTTTCTATCTAAAAAAGCGATTAATTGAATTTTGGCCCTTTTGTGTAAAAAATACCACTTCTACGCGTATTGAGTAAATTATAAGAATTAACCAAATGTTAAATTAATGTATCTAATGAACAATTGTTACTTTCCGTACTTTAAAACTTTACGAAACACGTTTTAACGTGGAGTCTCGATCAAAATCATTTTCGATAACTTTCTTAATTAATTGCAATACATAAATAAGATGCACATTGTTCGATCAATATAGGGAACATGCGTAAATGTTAATAACAATCGCTGAAATGAACGTACATTCACCGAAACCATTCGCCCTCGAAGATTTCGCAATATTTTGACATTTATTTATCATAATTAATAACAACCGTCGTTGGACCGTAGATTAAACAATTTTTGACAATGTCTCGGTAAAAAAAGCCATCAATTTCTTGAAATATTTGGTTAGATCGAACAAATACGATCGAAGAAGCCGTGGGATAAAATAAATGAATATTTCTCTACTTATCGGAATTATAGTTTGTATGTATGCAAATATATTCTGAACCAGCAATTACAAATCCCTGTAACGTGGTAATCACATGGGTTGCCATCTATTGGAGAAAGGGTTAAACTACACTTAAGGGGTGAAAACACCTGGCGGAGAAACGCTCAAGTTTGTCGAGGAATTGTTCTAATTTCCACAAATAAATGGCGCGACAAGTACAATTTACCGACATTAGAGATAAGTATTTCCATTTGTATGATATTTCCTACCGTGCGATAAAATAAATAAATACTTTTGTACAAACTTTTGTATGTTTCATCTTTCGAATAAAGGTAAAATTAAACCTTCCACGGTAAATTTTATTCTTGAATTTATTAATGTTTCTAGGACGATTTATTTCAGCATAAAGAGTGCTATAGGTGGGAAATATGTGTACATAATAATTATTGAGCATAAAATAATTTTTCTCTCATTAGAGGTTAATATATTAAATAAGGAAGAACAGTTAATCTTTATTATTTTAAATATTAAAATTAAAATTAAAGAAATTATTGAATATAAAATGAAATATGTTAAAAATGTATTTTTGTTAATTATTAGTAAAATAACTATAATAGATGTTTGTATAACAGATGAATATCCTACAATTATTATGATTGATTTTTTTGTTTAAGCAAATGATAGGGGCAATAGTTACATTAATTAGGCAAATAAAATAAATTTTAATATGAGTTCTACAATAATTATAGGGATTAATTTTATTAAAGTTATTATACAGAATAGATTTATTCAATTTAATGAATAAATTAAAGAAATGCATCGAACATTTAAAGAGTACATCCCAATTTTTAAGCTAAGTGAAAAAAAAAAAAATTATTATAAATAAATAATTAGATTTATTTCCGATTCTGTGTAAATTATTATATATAGTAAATAGTATAAATAAAATTCTTCTGGAGGCTAGAGAGATTAAAAAATATATTAAATATGTATTTAGAGTATTAGTGTCTAATTTAACTATAGATCGAATGATTTATAATAGAAATTATAAATATTATAATCATTTAATCGAAACGGAGAAACGGAGAAACGGAGAAACGATGAAACGAAGGTAGAAACGGAGAAACGAAGAAAGAAACAGAGAAACGAACAAAGAAACGCAGAAACGAAGAATGAAACGGAGAAACGAAGAAATAAACGGAGAAATGAAGAAAGAAACGGAGAAACGAAGAAACGATAAAAGAAAAGGAGAAACGAAGAAAGAAACGGAGCAACGAAGAAAGAAACGGAGAAACGAAGAAAGAAACGGAGAAACGAAGAAAGAAACTGAGAGACGAAGAAAGAAACGGAGTAACGAAGAAAGAAACGAAGAAACGATGAAAGAAACGGAGAAACGAAGAAAGAAACGGAGTAACGAAGAAAGAAACGAAGACACGAAGAAAGAAACGGAGAATCGGAGAAATAAATGGAGAAACGAAGAAATAAACCGAGAAACGGAGAAAGAAACGGAGAATCGAACAAAGAAACGGAGAAACGAAGAAAGAAACGGAGAAACGAAGAAAGAAACGGAGAAACGGAGAAATGAATGGAGAAACGAAGAAATGAACGGAGATACGAAGAAAGAAACGGAGAATCGGAGAAATAAATGGAGAAACGAAGAAAGAGACGGAGTAACGAAGAAAGAAACTGAGAAACGATGATAGAAACGGAGAATCGGAGAAATAAATGGCGAAACGAAGAAATAAACCGAGAAACGGAGAAAGAAACGGAGAAACGAACAAAGAAACGGAGAAACGAAGAAAGAAACGGAGAAACGGAGAAATAAATGGAGAAACGAAGAAATAAACGGAGAAACGAAGAAAAAAACGGAGAAACGAAGAAAGAAACGGAGCAACGAAGAAAGAAACGGAGTAACGAAGAAAGAAACGAAGAAACGAAGAAACGAAGGAAGAAACGGAGAATCGGAGAAATAAATGGAGAGACGAAGAAATAAACCGAGAAACGGAGAAAGAAACGGAGAAACGAACAAAGAAACGGGGAAACGAAGAAAGAAACGGAGAAACGAAGAAAGAATCGGAGAAACGGAGAAATAAATGGAGAAACGAAGAAATAAACGGAGAAACGAAGAAAGAAACGGAGAAACGAAGAAAGAAACGTAGCAACGAAGAAAGAAACGGAGGAACGAAGAAAGAAACGAGGAAATGAAGAAAGAAACGGAGAATCGGAGAAATAAATGGAGAAACGAAGAAATAAACCGAGAAACGGAGAAAGAAACGGAGAAACGAACAAAGAAACGGAGAAACGAAGAAAGAAACGGTGAAACGAAGAAAGAAACGGAGAAACGGAGAAATAAATGGAGAAACGAAGAAATAAACGGAGAAACGAAGAAAGAAACGGAGAAACGAAGAAAGAAACGGAGCAACGAAGAAAGAAACGGAGTAACGAAGAAAGAAACGAGGAAATGAAGAAAGAAACGGAGAATCCGAGAAATAAATGGAGAAACGAAGAAATAAACCGAGAAACGGAGAAAGAAACGGAGAAACGAAGAAAGAAACGGAGAAACGAAGAAATAAACCGAGAAACGGAGAAAGAAACGGAGAAACGATCATAGAAACGGAGAAACGATGAAAGAAACGGAGAAACGAAGAAAGAAACGGAGTAACGAAGAAAGAAACGAAGAAAGAAACGGAGAATCGGAGAAATAAATGGAGAAACGAAGAAATAAACCGAGAAACGGAGAAAGAAACGGAGAATCGAACAAAGAAACGGAGAAACGAAGAAAGAAACGGAGAAACGAAGAAAGAAACGGAGAAACGGAGAAATAAATGGAGAAACGAAGAAATGAACGGAGAAACGAAGAAAGAAACGGAGAAACGAAGAAAGAAACGGAGAAACGAAGAAAGAGACGGAGTAACGAAGAAAGAAACTGAGAAACGATGATAGAAACGGAGAATCGGAGAAATAAATGGCGAAACGAAGAAATAAACCGAGAAACGGAGAAAGAAACGGAGAAACGAACAAAGAAACGGAGAAACGAAGAAAGAAACGGAGAAACGGAGAAATAAATGGAGAAACGAAGAAATAAACGGAGAAACGAAGAAAAAAACGGAGAAACGAAGAAAGAAACGGAGCAACGAAGAAAGAAACGGAGTAACGAAGAAAGAAACGAAGAAACGAAGAAACGAAGAAACGAAGAAAGAAACGGAGAATCGGAGAAATAAATGGAGAGACGAAGAAATAAACCGAGAAACGGAGAAAGAAACGGAGAAACGAACAAAGAAACGGGGAAACGAAGAAAGAAACGGAGAAACGAAGAAAGAAACGGAGAAACGGAGAAATAAATGGAGAAACGAAGAAATAAACGGAGAAACGAAGAAAGAAACGGAGAAACGAAGAAAGAAACGGAGCAACGAAGAAAGAAACGGAGTAACGAAGAAAGAAACGAGGAAATGAAGAAAGAAACGGAGAATCGGAGAAATAAATGGAGAAACGAAGAAATAAACCGAGAAACGGAGAAAGAAACGGAGAAACGAACAAAGAAACGGAGGAACGAAGAAAGAAACGGAGAAACGAACAAAGAAACGGAGAAACGAAAAAAGAAACGTTTCTCCGTTTCTCCGTTTCTCGGTTTCTCCGTTTCTCCGTTTCTCCGTTTCTCCGTTTCTCCGTTTCTCCGTTTCTGCGTTTCTCCGTTTCTCCATTTTATTTCCGATTCTCCGTTTCTTTCTTCGTTTCTTTCTTTGTTTCTCCGTTTCATTCATTGTTTCTCCGTTTCTCTCTTCGTTTCTCCGTTTCTTTCTTCGTTCCTCCGTTTCTTTCTTCGTTTCTCCGTTTCTTTCTTCGTTTTTCGTTTCTTTGTTCGTTTCTCCGTTTCTTTGTTCGTTTCTTCGTTTCTTTCTTCGTTACACCGTTTCTTTCTTCGTTTCTCCGTTTCTTTCTTCGTTTCTCCGTTTCATTCTTTGTTTCTCCGTTTCTTTGTTCGTTTCTCCGTTTATTTCTTCATTTCTCCATTTATTTCCCCGATTCTCCGTCTCTTTCTTCGTTTCTCCGTTTATTTGTTCGTTTCTCCATTTATTTCTCCGTTTCTCCGTTTCTTTCTTCGTTTCTCCGATTCTTTGTTCGTTTCTCCGTTTTTTGATCGTTTCTCCGTTTCTTTGTTCATTTCTCCGTTTCTTTGTTCGATTCTCCGTTTCTTTGTTCGTTTATTTATTTCTTTGTTCGTTTCTCCGTTTCTTTGTTCGTTTCTTCGTTTCTCTGTTCGTTTCTCCGTTTCTTTGTTCGTTTCTCCGTTTCTTTGTTCGTTTCTCCGTTTCTGTTTCCGTTTCTCGGTTTATTTCTTCGTTTCTTCATTTATTTTTCCGATTCTCCGTTTCGTTCTTCGTTTCTCCGTTTCTTTCTTCGTTTCTCCGTTTCTTTCTTCGTTTCTCCGTTTCTTTCTTCGTTTCTTCGTTTCTTCGTGTCTTTCTTTGTTTCTCCGTTTCTTTCATCGTTTCTCCGTTTCTTTCTTCGTTCCTCCGTTTCTTTCTTCGATTCTCCGTTTATATCTTCGTTTCTCAGTTTCTATCTTCGTTTCTCCGTTTATTTCTTCGTTTCTCCGTTTCTTTCTTCGTTTCTCCGTTTCTTTCATCGTTGTTCCGTTTATATCTTCGTTTCTCCATTTATTTCTCCGTTTCTTTCTTCGTTTCTCCGTTTATTTCTTCGTTTCTCCATTTACTTCTCCGTTTCTTTCTTCGTTTGTCCGTTTCTTTGTTCGTTTCTCCGTTTCTTTGTTCGTTTCTCCGTTTCTTTGTTCGTTTCCCCGTTTCTTTCTTCGTTTCTCCGTTTCTTTCTTCGTTTCTCCGTTTCTTTCATCGTTTCTCCGCTTCTTTGTTCGTTTCTCCGTTCCTTTCTTCATTTCTCCGTTTATTTCTTCGTTTCTCCATTTATTTCCCCGTTTCTCCGTTTCTTTCTTCGATTCTCCGTTTCTTTCTTCGTTTCTCCGTTTCTTTGATCGTTTCTCCGTTTCTTTCCCCGTTTCTTCGTTTCTTTCTTCGTTTCTCCGTTTCTTTGTTCGTTTCTCCGTTTCTTTCTTTGTTTATCCGTTTCTTTGTTCGTTTTTCCGTTTATTTCTTCATTTCTCCATTTATTTCTCCTTTTCTCCGTTTCTTTGTTCGTTTCTCCGTTTCTTTGTTCGTTTCTCCGTTTCTTTGTTCGTTTCTCCGTTTCTTTCTTCGTTTCTCCGTTTCTTTGTTCGTTTCTCCGTTTCTTTCTCCGTTTCTCCGTTTATTTCTTCGTTCTCCATTTATTTCTCCGATTCTCCGTTTCTTTCTTCGTTTCTCAGTTTCTATCTTCGTTTCTCCGTTTCTTTCTTCGTTTCTCCGTTTCTTTCTTCGTTTCTCCGTTTCTTTCTTCGTTTCTCCGTTTCTTCCTTCGTTTCTTCGGTTCTCCGTATCTCCGTTTTTCCGTTTCGATTAAATGATTCTAATAGTTATAATTTCTATTATAAATCATTTCAGCTATAGTTAAATTATACACTAACACTCTAAACACATATTTAATATATTTTTTAATCTCTTTAGCCTCCAGAAGAATTTTATTTATACTATTTACTGTAGATAATAATTTACACATAATCGGAAATAAATCTAATTATTTATTTATAATAATTATTTTTTTTTCACTTATTTTACGAAAATTTCGATTCTTCATGTATTAATCAAATGTTAAATTGATATATCTCATAGACAATTATTACTTTCCATGTTTTAAAACTTTAAGAAACATCCCGTTACTTTGATGTTCGACCAAAATCAATTGCTAGATGCGAATCAATCATTTTTAATGCATAAATAAGATGCACATTGTTCGATCAATATAGGGAACATGCGTAAATGTTAATAACAATCGCTGAAATGAACAAACATTCACTGAAACCGTTCGCCTTCGCAGACTTCGCAATATCTTGACATTTCTTTATCACAATTAATAACAACCGTCGTTGGACCGTAGATTAAACAATTTTTGACAATGTTTCGGTATAAAAAGCCATCAATTTCTTGAAATATTTGGTTAGATCGAACAAATACGATTGAAGAAGCCGTGGGATAAAATAAATGAATATTACTCTACATATCGGAATTATAGTTTGTATTTATGCAAATATATTCTGTACCCGCAATTACAGATCCCTGTAACGTGGTAATTACATGGGTTGCCATCTATTGGAGAAAGGGTTAAACTACACTTAAGGGGTGAAAACACCTGGCGGAGAAACGCTCAAGTTTGTCGAGGAATTGTTCTAATTATCCACAAATAGATGGCGCGACAAGTACAATTTACCGACATTAGAGATAAGTATTTCCATTTGTATGATATTCCCTACCGTGCGATAAAATAAATAAATACGTTTGTACAAACTTTTGTATGTTTCATCTTTCGAATAAATGTAAAATTAAACCTTCCACGGTAAATTTTATTCTTGAATTTATTAATGTTTCTAGGATGATTTATTTCAGTATAACGAGTGCTATAGGTGGGAAATTCGTGTACGTAATAATTATTGAGTATAAAATAATTTTTCTTTTATTAGAGGTTAATATATTAAATAAGGAAGAAGAGTTAATCTTTATTATTTTAAATATAAAAATTAAAATTAAAGAAATTATTGAATATAAAATGAAATTTGTTAAAAATGTATTTTTGTTAATTATTAATAAAATAACTATAATAGATGTTTGTATAACAGATGAATATCCTATAATTATTATGATTGACTTTTTCCTTTAAGCAAATGATAGGGGCAATAATTACATTAATTAGGCAAATAAAATAAATTTCATTATTAAATTTTAATATGAGTTCTATAATAATTATAGGGATTAATTTTATTAAAGTTATTATAAAGAATAGATTAATTCAATTTAAAGAATAAATTAAAGAAATGAATCGAACATTTAAAGAGTATTTGGCGGCGCTAAATTCGAAGATGTTTGAGAGAGGGAAAACGGAATTATAAGGTGTGGGGAGAAGCGTTTCATCCCGGGCCTGCTAGTGGACTCGTCAGTAAGGCATCCTAGCAGGCCCTGCCTTATACGCCGGGACATTGGAAGATCGGTAAGAGGTCGTATATATAGCGATCGGAGCAGGTACGGGAACTTGCGGGAAACGGTTGGTGGTGAGTTTCCCTCTGGTGACAAGCGTGGGTAGTGCCGCCACAAGTACATCCCAATTTTTAAGATAAGTGAAAAAAAATAATTACTATAAATAAATAATTAGATTTACTTCCGATTCTGTGTAAATTATTATATATAGTAAATAGTATAAATAAAATTCTTCTGGAGGCTAAAGAGATTAAAAAATATATTAAATATGTATTTAGAGTATTAGTGTCTAATTTAACTATAGATGAAATGATTTATAATAGAAATTATAAATATTATAATCATTTAATCGAAACGGAGAAACGGAGAAACGGAGAAACGGAGAAACGATGAAACGAAGAAAGAAACGGAGAAATGAAGAAAGAAACGGAGAAACGAAGAAAGAAACGGAGAAACGAAGAAAGAAACGGAGTAACGAAGGAAGAAACGAAGAAAGAAACGGAGAATCGGAGAAATAAATGGAGAAACGAAGAAATAAACCGTGAAACGGAGAAAGAAACGGAGAAACGAAGAAAGAAACGGAGAAACGAAGAAAGAAACGGAGAAACGAAGAAAGAAACGGAGAAACGAAGAAAGAAACGGAGAAACGAAGAAAGAAACGGAGAAACGAAGAAAGAAACGGAGAAACGCAGAAAGAAACGGAGAAACGGACAAAGAAACGGAGAAACCAAGAAAGAAACGGAGAAACGAACAAAGAAACGGAGAAACGAAGAAAGAAACGGAGAAACGAAGAAAGAAACGGAGAAACGGAGAAATAAGTGGAGAAACGAAGAAATAAACGGAGAAACGAACAAAGAAACGGAGAAACGAAGAAAGAAGCGGAGAAACGAAGACAGAAACGGAGAAACGAAGAAAGAAACGGAGATACGAAGAAAGAAACGGAGAAACAAACAAAGAAACGGAGATACGAAGAAAGAAACGGAGAAACGGAGAAATAAATGGAGAAACGAAGAAATAAACGAAGAAACGAAGAAAGAAACGGAGAAACGAAGAAAGAAACGGAGAAACGAAGAAAGAAACGGAGTAACGAAGAAAGAAACGAAGAAACGAAGAAAGAAACGGAGAATCGGAAAAATAAATGGAGAAACGAAGAAATAAACCGAGAAACGGAGAAAGAAACGGAGAAACGAACAAAGAAACGGAGAAACGAACAAAGAAACGGAGAAACGAAGAAAGAAACGGAGTAACGAAGGAAGAAACGAAGAAAGAAACGGAGAATCGGAGAAATAAATGGAGAAACGAAGAAATAAACCGTGAAACGGAGAAAGAAACGGAGAAACGAACAAAGAAACGGAGAAACGAAGAAAGAAACGGAGAAACGAAGAAAGAAACGGAGAAACGAAGAAAGAAACGGAGTAACGAAGGAAGAAACGAAGAAAGAAACGGAGAATCGGAGAAATAAATGGAGAAACGAAGAAATAAACCGTGAAACGGAGAAAGAAACGGAGAAACGAACAAAGAAACGGAGAAACGAAGAAAGAAACGGAGAAACGAAGAAAGAAACGGAGAAACGAAGAAAGAAACGGAGAAACGAAGAAAGAAACGGAGAAACCAAGAAAGAAACGGAGAAACGAAGAAAGAAACGGAGAAACGAAGAAAGAAACGGAGAAACGAAGAAAGAAACGGAGAAACGGAGAAATAAATGGAGAAACGAAGAAATAAACGGAGAAACGAACAAAGAAACGGAGAAACGAAGAAAGAAGCGGAGAAACGAAGACAGAAACGGAGAAACGAAGAAAGAAACTGTGAAACGAAGAAAGAAACGGAGAAACGAAGAAAGAAACGGAGTAACGAAGGAAGAAACGAAGAAACGAAGAAAGAAACGGAGAAACGAAGAAAGAAACTGTGAAACGAAGAAAGAAACGGAGAAACGAAGAAAGAAACGGAGTAACGAAGGAAGAAACGAAGAAAGAAACGGAGAATCGGAGAAATAAATGGAGAAACGAAGAAATAAACCGTGAAACGGAGAAAGAAACGGAGAAACGAAGAAAGAAACGGAGAAACGAAGGAAGAAACGGAGAAACGAAGAAAGAAACGGAGAAACGAAGAACGAAACGGAGAAACGCAGAAAGCAACGGAGAAACGAAGAAAGAAACGGAGAAACCAAGAAAGAAACGGAGAAACGAACAAAGAAACGGAGAAACGAAGAAAGAAACGGAGAAACGAAGAAAGAAACGGAGAAACGGAGAAATAAATGGAGAAACGAAGAAATAAACGGAGAAACGAACAAAGAAACGGAGAAACGAAGAAAGAAGCGGAGAAACGAAGACAGAAACGGAGAAACGAAGAAAGAAACGGAGATACGAAGAAAGAAACGGAGAAACAAACAAAGAAACGGAGATACGAAGAAAGAAACGGAGAAACGGAGAAATAAATGGAGAAACGAAGAAATAAACGAAGAAACGAAGAAAGAAACGGAGAAACAAACAAAGAAACGGAGATACGAAGAAAGAAACGGAGAAACGGAGAAATAAATGGAGAAACGAAGAAATAAACGAAGAAACGAAGAAAGAAACGGAGAAACGAAGAAAGAAACGGAGAAACGAAGAAAGAAACGGAGTAACGAAGAAAGAAACGAAGAAACGAAGAAAGAAACGGAGAATCGGAAAAATAAATGGAGAAACGAAGAAATAAACCGAGAAACGGAGAAAGAAACGGAGAAACGAACAAAGAAACGGAGAAACGAACAAAGAAACGGAGAAACGAAGAAAGAAACGGAGTAACGAAGGAAGAAACGAAGAAAGAAACGGAGAATCGGAGAAATAAATGGAGAAACGAAGAAATAAACCGTGAAACGGAGAAAGAAACGGAGAAACGAACAAAGAAACGGAGAAACGAAGAAAGAAACGGAGAAACGAAGAAAGAAACGGAGAAACGAAGAAAGAAACGGAGAAACGAAGAAAGAAACGGAGAAACCAAGAAAGAAACGGAGAAACGAACAAAGAAACGGAGAAACGAAGAAAGAAACGGAGAAACGAAGAAAGAAACGGAGTAACGAAGGAAGAAACGAAGAAAGAAACGGAGAATCGGAGAAATAAATGGAGAAACGAAGAAATAAACCGTGAAACGGAGAAAGAATCGGAGAAACGAACAAAGAAACGGAGAAACGAAGAAAGAAACGGAGAAACGAAGAAAGAAACGGAGAAACGAAGAAAGAAACGGAGAAACCAAGAAAGAAACGGAGAAACGAAGAAATAAACGGAGAAACGAACAAAGAAACGGAGAAACGAACAAAGAAACGGAGAAACGAACAAAGAAACGGAGAAACGAACAAAGAAACGGAGAAACGAAGAAAGAAACGGAGAAACGAAGAAAGAAACGAAGAAACGAAGAAAGAAACGGAGAATCGGAAAAATAAATGGAGAAACGAAGAAATAAACCGAGAAACGGAGAAAGAAACGGAGAATCGGAGAAATAAATGGAGAAACGAAGAAATAAACCGTGAAACGGAGAAAGAAACGGAGAAACGAACAAAGAAACGGAGAAACGAACAAAGAAACGGAGAAATGAACAAAGAAACGGAGAAACGAACAAAGAAACGGAGAAACGAACAAAGAAACAGAGAAACGAAGAAAGAAACGGAGAAACGAACAGAGAAACGGAGAAACGAACAAAGAAACGGAAAAACGAACAAAGAAACGGAGAAAGGAAGAAAGAAACGGAGAAACGAAAAAAGAAACGGAGTAACGAAGAAAGAATCGAAGAAACGAAGAAAGAAACGGAGAAATCAACACAGAAACGGAGAAACGAAGAAAGAAATGAAGAAACGAAGAAAGAAACGGAGAAACGAAGAAAGAAACGGAGAAACGAAGAAAGAAACGGAGAAACGAAGAAAGAAACGGAGATACGAAGAAAGAAACGGAGAAACAAACAAAGAATCGGAGATACGAAGAAAGAAACGGAGAAACGGAGAAATAAATGGAGAAACGAAGAAATAAACGGAGAATCGAAGAAAGAAACGGAGAAACGAAGAAAGAAACGGAGAAGCGAAGCAAGAAACGGAGTAACGAAGAAAGAAACGAAGAAACGAAGAAAGAAACGGAGAATCGGAAAAATAAATGGAGAAACGAAGAAATAAACCGAGTAACGGAGAAAGAAACGGAGAAACGAACAAAGAAATGGAGAAACGAAGAAAGAAACGGAGAAACGAACAAAGAAACAGAGAAACGAAGAAAGAAACAGAGAAACGAAGAAAGAAACGGAGAAACGGAGAAATAAATGGAGAAACGAAGATGTAAACGGAGAAACGAAGAAAGAAACGGAGAAACGAAGAAATAAACCGAGAAACGGAGAAAGAAACGGAGAAACGAACAAAGAAACGGAGAAACGAAGAAAGAAACGGAGAAACGAACAAAGAAACGGAGAAACGAAGAAAGAAACAGAGAAACGGAGAAAGAAACGAAGAAACGAAGAAAGAAACGGAGAAACGAAGGAATAAACCGTGAAACGGAGAAAGAAACGGAGAAACGAAGAAAGAAACGGAGAAACGAAGAAAGAAACGGAGAAACGAAGAAAGAAACGGAGAAACGAACAAAGAAACGGAGAAACGAACAAAGAAACGGAGAAACGAACAAAGAAACGGAGAAACGAACAAAGAAACGGAGAAACGAAGAAAGAAACGGAGAAACGAACAAAGAAACGGGGAAACAAACAAAGAAACGGAGAAACGAACAAAGAAACGGAGAAACGGAGAAATAAATGGAGAATCGGAGAAATAAATGGAGAAACGAAGAAATAAACCGAGAAAAGGAGAAAGAAACGGAGAAACGAACAAAGAAACGGAGAAACGGAGAAAGAAACGGAGAAACTAACAAAGAAACGGAGAAACGAACAAAGAAACGGAGAAACGAACAAAGAAACGGAGAAATAAATGGAGAAACGAAGAAATAAACGGAGAATCGAAGAAAGAAACGGAGAATCGAAAAAAAAGAAACGGAGAAACGAAGAAAGAAACGGAGTAACGAAGAAAGAAACGAAGGAACGAAGAAAGAAACGGAGAATCGGAGAAATAAATGGAGAAACGAAGAAATAAACCGAGAAACGGAGAAAGAAACGGAGAAACGAACAAAGAAACGGAGAAACGAAGAAAGAAACGGAGAAACGAACAAAGAAACGGAGAAACGAACAAAGAAACGGAGAAACGAACAAAGAAACGGAGAAACGAACAAAGAAACGGAGAAACGAAGAAAGAAACGGAGAAACGAACAAAGAAACGGGGAAACGAACAAAGAAACGGAGAAACGAACAAAGAAACGGAGAAACGGAGAAATAAATGGAGAAACGAAGAAATAAACGGAGAATCGAAGAAAGAAACGGAGAAACGAAGAAAGAAACGGAGAAGCGAAGCAAGAAACGGAGTAACGAAGAAAGAAACGAAGAAACGAAGAAAGAAACGGAGAATCGGAAAAATAAATGGAGAAACGAAGAAATAAACCGAGTAACGGAGAAAGAAACGGAGAAACGAACAAAGAAATGGAGAAACGAAGAAAGAAACGGAGAAACGAACAAAGAAACAGAGAAACGAAGAAAGAAACAGAGAAACGAAGAAAGAAACGGAGAAACGGAGAAATAAATGGAGAAACGAAGATGTAAACGGAGAAACGAAGAAAGAAACGGAGAAACGAAGAAATAAACCGAGAAACGGAGAAAGAAACGGAGAAACGAACAAAGAAACGGAGAAACGAAGAAAGAAACGGAGAAACGAACAAAGAAACGGAGAAACGAAGAAAGAAACAGAGAAACGGAGAAAGAAACGAAGAAACGAAGAAAGAAACGGAGAAACGAAGGAATAAACCGTGAAACGGAGAAAGAAACGGAGAAACGAAGAAAGAAACGGAGAAACGAAGAAAGAAACGGAGAAACGAAGAAAGAAACGGAGATACGAAAAAAAAAACGGAGAAACAAACAAAGAATCGGAGATACGAAGAAAGAAACGGAGAAACGGAGAAATAAATGGAGAAACGAAGAAATAAACGGAGAATCGAAGAAAGAAACGGAGAAACGAAGAAAGAAACGGAGAAGCGAAGCAAGAAACGGAGTAACGAAGAAAGAAACGAAGAAACGAAGAAAGAAACGGAGAATCGGAAAAATAAATGGAGAAACGAAGAAATAAACCGAGTAACGGAGAAAGAAACGGAGAAACGAACAAAGAAATGGAGAAACGAAGAAAGAAACGGAGAAACGAACAAAGAAACAGAGAAACGAAGAAAGAAACAGAGAAACGAAGAAAGAAACGGAGAAACGGAGAAATAAATGGAGAAACGAAGATGTAAACGGAGAAACGAAGAAAGAAACGGAGAAACGAAGAAATAAACCGAGAAACGGAGAAAGAAACGGAGAAACGAACGAAGAAACGGAGAAACGAAGAAAGAAACGGAGAAACGAACAAAGAAACGGAGAAACGAAGAAAGAAACAGAGAAACGGAGAAAGAAACGAAGAAACGAAGAAAGAAACGGAGAAACGAAGGAATAAACCGTGAAACGGAGAAAGAAACGGAGAAACGAAAAAAGAAACGGAGATACGAAGAAAGAAACGGAGAAACGGAGAAATAAATGGAGAAACAAAGTAATAAACGGAGAAACGAACAAAGAAACGGAGAAACGAAGAAAGAAACGGAGAAACGAAGAAAGAAACGGAGGAACGAAGAAAGAAACGGACAAACGAACAAAGAAACGGAGAAACGAAAAAAGAAACGTTTCTCCGTTTCTCCGTTTCTCGGTTTCTCCGTTTCTCCGTTTCTCGGTTTCTCCGTTTCTCCGTTTCTCGATTTCTCCGTTTCTCCGTTTCTCCGTTTCACCGTTTCTCCGTTTCTCCGTTTCTCGGTTTCTCTGTTTCTCTGTTTCTCTGTTTCTCGGTTTCCCGTTTCTCCGTTTCTCCGTCTCTCCGTTTTTCCGTATCTCCGTTTCTCCGTTTCTCGGTTACTCCGTTTCTCCGTCTCTCGGTTTCTCCGTTTCTCGGTTTCTCCGTTTCTCGGTTTCTCCGTTTCTCCGTTTCTCGGGTTTTCCGTTTCTCCGTTTCACCGTTTTTTGTTCGTTTCTCCATTTATTTCTCCGATTCTCCGTTTCTTTCTTCGTTTCTCCGTTTCTTTCTTCGTTTCATTCTTTGTTTCTCCGTTTCTTTCATCGTTTCTCCGTTTCTCTCTTCGCTTCTCCGTTTCTTTCATCGTTTCTCCGTTTCTCTCTTCGCTTCTCCGTTTCTTTGTTCGTTTCTCCGTTTCTTTGTTCGTTTCTCCGTTTCTTTGATCGTTTCTCCGTTTCTTTCTTCGTTTCTCCGTTTCTTTCTTCGTTTCTCCGTTTCTTTCTTCGTTTCTTCGTTTCTTTCTTCGTTTCTCCGTTTCTTTCTTCGTTTCTCCGTTTATTTCTTCGTTTCTCCATTTATTTATTCGTTTCTCCGTTTCTTTCTTCGTTTCTCCGTTTCTTTCTCCGTTTCTCCGTTTCTTTCTTCGTTTGTCCGTTTCTTTGTTCGTTTCTCTGTTTGTTTCTTCGTTTCTCCATTTATTTCTCCGTTTCTCCGTTTCTTTGTTCGTTTCTCCGTTTCTTTCTTCGTTTCTCCGTTTCTTGCTTCGCTTCTCCATTTCTTTCTTCGTTTCTCCGTTTGTTTCTTCGTTTCTGCATTTATTTCTCCGTTTCTCCGTTTCTTTGTTCGTTTCTCCGCTCCTTTCTACGTTTCGCCGTTTATTTCTTCGTTTTTCCATTTATTTCTCCGTTTCTCCGTTTCTTTCTTCATTTCTCCGTTTCTTTCTTCGTTTCTCCATTTCTTTATCGTTTCCCCATTTATTTCTCCGTTTCGCCGTTTCTTTCTTCGTTTCTCCGTTTCTTTCTTCGTTTCTCCGTTTCTTTCTTCGTTTCTCCGTTTCTTTCTTCGTTTCTTCGTTTCTTTCTTCGTTTCTCCGTTTCTTTCTTCGCTTCTCCGTTTCTTTCATCGTTTCTCCGTTTCTCTCTTCGCTTCTCCGTTTCTTTTTTCGTTTCTCCGTTTCTTTGTTCGTTTCTCCGTTTCTTTGATCGTTTCTCCGTTTCTTTCTTCGTTTCTCCGTTTGTTTCTTCGTTTCTGCATTTATTTCTCCGTTTCTCCGTTTCTTTGTTCGTTTCTCCGCTCCTTTCTACGTTTCTCCGTTTATTTCTTCGTTTTTCCATTTATTTCTCCGTTTCTCCGTTTCTTTCTTCATTTCTCCGTTTCTTTCTTCGTTTCTCCATTTCTTTATCGTTTCCCCATTTATTTCTCCGTTTCGCTGTTTCTTTCTTCGTTTCTCCGTTTCTTTCTTCGTTTCTCCGTTTCTTTCTTCGTTTCTCCGTTTCTTTCTTCGTTTCTCCGTTTCTTTCTTCGTTTCTCCGTGTCTTTCTTCGTTTCTTTCTTCGTTTCTCCGTTTCTTTCTTCGTTTCTCCGTTTGTTTCTTCGTTTCTCCATTTATTTCTCCGTTTCTCCGTTTCTTTCTCCGTTTCTCCGTTTCTTTCTTCGTTTCTCCGTTTCTTTCTTCGTTTCTCCGTTTGTTTCTTCTTTTTTCCATTTATTTCCTCGTTTCTCCGTTTCTTTCTTCGTTTCTCCGTTTCTTTCTTCGTTTCTCCGTTTATTTCTTCGTTTCTCCATTTATTTCCTCGTTTCTCCGTTTGTTTCTTCGTTTCTCCGTTTCTTTCTTCGTTTCTCCGTTTCTTTCTTCGTTTCTCCGTTTCTTCCTTCGTTTTTTCGTTTCTCCGTTTCTCCGTTTCGATTAAATGATTATAATAGTTATAGCTTCTATTATAAATCATTTGAGCTATAGTTAAATTACACACTAACACTCTAAATACGTTATTTAATATATTTTTTAATCTCTTTGGCCTCCAGAAGAATTTTTTTATACTATTTACTGTATATAATAATTTACACAGAATCGGAAATAAATCTAATTATTTATTTATAATAATTATTTTTTATTCACTTATTTTACCAAAAATTTCGATTCTCCATGTATTAATCAAATGTTAAATTGATATACCTCATAGACAATTATTACTTTCCATGTTTTAAAACTTTAAGAAACATCTCTTTACTTTGAAGTTCGATCAAAATCAATTGTTAGAGGCGAATCAATCATTTTTAATGCATAAATAAGATGCACATTGTTCGATCAATATAGGGAACATGCGTAAATGTTAATAACAATCGCTGAAATGAACGAAAATTCACCGAAACCATTCGTCCTCGAAGATTTCGCAATATCTTGATGTTTGTTTATCATAATTATTAACAACCGTCGTTGGGTCGTAGATTAAACAATTTTTGACAATGTTTCGGTATAAAAAGCTATCAATTTCTTGAAATATTTGGTTAGATTGAACAAATACGATCGAAGAAGCCGTGGGATAAAATAAATGAATATTTCTCTACATATCGGAATTATAGTTTGTATGTATGAAAATATATTCTGAAGCCGCAATTACAAATCCCTGTAACGTGGTAATTACATGGGTTGCCATCTTTAGGAGAAAGGGTTAAACTACACTTAAGGGGTGAAAACACCTGGCGGAGAAACGCTCAAGTTTGTCGAGGAGTTGTTCTAATTTCAACAAATAGATGGCGCGACAAGTACAATTTACCGACATTAGAGATAAGTATTTCCATTTGTATGATATTCCCTACCGTGCGATAAAATAAATAAATACTTTTGTACAAACCTTTGTATGTTTCATCTTTCGAATAAATGTAAAATTAAACCTTCCACGGTAAATTTCATTCTTGAATTTATTAATGTTTGTAGGACGATTTGTTTCAGTATAAAGAGTGCTATAGGTGGGAAATTTGTGTACATAATAATTATTGAGTATAAAATAATTTTTCTTTTATTAAAGGTTAATATATTAAATAAGAAAGAAGGGTTAATCTTTATTATTTTAAATCTAAAAATAAAAATTAAAGAAATTATTGAATATAAAATGAGATATGTTAAAAATGTATTTTTGTTAATTATTAATAAAATAATTGTAATAGATGTTTGTATAACAGATAAAAATCCTATCATTATTATGATTGATTTTTTTGTTTAAGCAAATGATAGGGGCAATAATTACATTAATTAGGCAAATAAAATAAATTTCATTATTAAATTTTAATATGAGTTCTATAATAATTATAGGGATTAATTTTATTAAAGTTATTATAAAGGATAGATTAATTCAATTTAATGAATAAATTAAAGAAATGAATCGAACATTTAAAGAGTGCATCCCAATTTTTAAGATAAGTGAAAAAAAAATAATTATTATAAATAAATAATTAGATTTACTGCCGATTCTGTGTAAATTATTATATATAGTAAATAGTATAAATAAAATTCTTCTGGAGGCTAAAGAGATTAAAAAATATATTAAACATGTATTTAGAGTATTAGTGTCTAATTTAACTATAGATCAAATGATTTATAATAGAAATTATAAATATTATAATCATTTAATCGAAACGGAGAAACGGAGAAACGGAGAAACGATGAAACGAAGGAAGAAACGGAGAAACGAAGAAAGAAACGGAGAAATAAATGGAGAAACGAAGATATAAACGGAGAAACGATGAAACAAACGAAGAAAGAAACGGAGAATCGGAGAAATATAATAAATGGAGAAACGAAGAAATAAACCGTGAAACGGGGAAAGAAACGGAGAAACGAACAAAGAAACGGAGGAGCGAATAAAGAAACGGAGAAACGAACAAAGAAACGGAGAAACGAACAAAGAAACCGAGAAGCGAATAAAGAAACGGAGAAACGAACAAAGAAACGGAGAAACGAACATAGAAACGGAGAAACGAACAAAGAAACGGAGAAACGAACAAAGAAACGGAGAAACGAGGAAAGAAACGGAGAAACGAACAAAGAAACGGAGAAACGAACAAAGAAACGGAGAAACGAACAAAGAAACGGAGAAACGAAGAAAGAAACGGAGAAACGAAGAAAGAAACGGAGTAACGAAGAAAGAAACGAAGAAACGAAGAAAGAAATGGAGAAATGAACAAAGAAACGGAGAAACGAAGAAAGAAACGGAGAAACGAAGAAAGAAACGGAGAAACGAAGAAGGAAACGGAGAAACGAAGAAAGAAACGGAGAAACGAAGAAATAAACCGTGAAACGGGGAAAGAAACGGAGAAACGAACAAAGAAACGAAGAAACGAATAAGGAAACGGAGAAACGAACAAAGAAACGGAGAAACGAGCAAAGAAACGGAGAAATTAACAAAGAAACGGAGAAACGAAAAAAGAAACGGAGAAACGGAGAAATAAATGGAGAAACGAAGAAATAGACAGAGAAACGAAGAAAGAAACGGAGAAACGAAGAAAGAAACGGAGAAACGAAGAAAGAAACGGAGAAACGAAGAAAGAAACGGACAAACGAAGAAAGAAACGGAGATACGAAGAAAGAAACGGAGAAACGAAGAAAGAAAGGGAGAAACAAAGAAAGAAACCGAGAAACGAAGAAAGAAGCAGAGAAACGAAGAAAGAAACGGAGAAACGAAGAAAGAAACGGAGATACGAAGAAAGAAACGGAGAAACGAACAAAGAAACGGAGAAACAAAGAAAGAAACGGAGAAAAGGAGAAAGAAACGGCGAAACGAACAAAGAAACGGAGAAACGGAGAAATAAATGGAGAAACGAAGAAATAAACGGAGAAACGAACAAAGAAACGGACAAACGAAGAAAGAAGCGGAGAAACGAACAAGGAAACGGAGAAACGAACAAAGAAACGGAGAAACGAACAAAGAAACGGAGAAACGGAGAAATAAATGGAGAAACGAAGAAAGAAACGGAGAAACGAAGAAAGAAACGGAGAAACGAAGAAAGAAACGGAGAAACGAACAAAGAAACGGAGAATCGGAGAAATAAATGGAGAAACGAAGAAATAAGCCGAGAAACGGAGAAAGAAACGGAGAAACGAACAAAGAAACGGAGAAATGAAGAAAGAAACGGAGAAACGAAGAAAGAAGCGGAGAAACGAAGAAAGAAACGGAGAAACGAACAAAGAAACGGAGAAACGAACAAAGAAACGGAGAAACGAACAAATACGCGGAGAAACGTTTCTCCGTTTCTCCATTTCTCCGTTTCTCGGTTTTTCCATTTCTCCGTTTCTCCGTTTCACCGTTTTTTGTTCGTTTCTCCATTTATTTCTCCGATTCTCCGTTTCTTTGTTCGTTTCTCCGTTTCTTTGTTCGTTTCTCCGTTTCTTGGTTTCTTTGTTCATTTCTCCGTTTCATTGTTCGTTTCTCCGTTTCTTTCTTCGTTTCTCCGTTTCTTTCTTCGTTTCTCCGTTTCTTTCTTCGTTTCCCGTTTCTTTCTTCGTTTCTCCGTTTCATTGTTCGTTTCTCCGCTTCTTTCTTCGTTTGTCCGTTTCTTTGTTCGTTTCTCAGTTTGTTTCTTCGTTTCTCCATTTATTTCTCCGTTTCTCCGTTTCTTTTCTCGTTTCTCCGTTTCTTTGTTCGTTTCTCCGTTTCTTCGTTTCTTTCTTCGTTTGTCCGTTTCTTTGTTCGTTTCTCTGTTTATTTCTTCGTTTCTCCATTTATTTCTCTGTTTCTCCATTTCTTTCTTCGTTTCTCCGTTTCTTTGTTCGTTTCTCCGTTTCTTTATTCGTTTCTCCGTTTCTTTCTTCGTTTCTCCGTTTCTTTTTTCGTTTCTCCATTTCTTTCTCCGTTTCGCGGTTTATTTCTTCGTTTCTCCATTTATTTCTTCGATTCTCCGTTTCTTCGTTTCTTTCTTCGTTACTCCGTTTCTTTCTTCGTATCTCCGTTTCTTTCTTCGTTTCTCCGTTTCTTTCTTCGTTTCTCCGTTTCTTTCTTCGTTTGTCCGTTTCTTCCTTCATTTCTTCGTTTCTCCGTTTCTCCGATTCTCCGTTTCTCCGTTTCGATTAAATGATTATAATAGTTATAATTTCTATTATAAATCATTTGATCTATAGTTAAATTATAGACTAATACTCTAAATACATATTTAATATATTTTTTAATCTCTTTAGCCTCCAGAAGAATTTTATTTTTACTATTTACTGTATATAATAATTTACACAGAATCGGAAATAAATCTAATTATTTATTTATAATAATTATTTTTTATTCACTTGTTTTACCAAAAATTTCGATTCTTCATGTATTAATCAAATGTTAAATTGATATATCTCATAGACAATTATTACTTTCCATATTTTAAAACTTTAAGAAACATCTCTTTACTTCGGAGCTCGATCAAAATTAATTTCTATAAGTTTCTTAATCATTTGTGATGCATAAATAATATGCACATTGTTCAATTAATATTGGGAGCACATATAAATGTTACTAACAATCGCGGAAATGGACAAACATTCACCGAAACCGTTCGCCTTCGCAAATTTAGCAATATCTTGACGTTTATTTATCATAATTATTAACAAGCGTCGTGGGACCGTAGATTAAACAATTATTAACATTGTTCTAGCACAAATAATGGCTTGAAAGTCATTACTTTCTGGAAATATTTGTTAGATCGAACAAAGACAATCGAAGTAACCGTGCGATAAAATAAATGAATATTTCTCTACATATCGAAAGTATAGTTTGTATATATGCGTATATATATTCTGAACGCTCAGTGACGCACATATGTCACACTGCAATGAAGTGGGTTGCCATCTACTAGAGAATAGGTAAACTACACTTAAGGGTGAAAACACCTGGCGGAGAAACGCTCAAGTTTGTCGAGGAATTGTTCTGAATTTTATCAATAGATGGCTCGACAAGCCTTATCTACCGACATTACAGATAAGTATCTCCTATCGAATGATATTCCCTACCGTGCTGTAAAATAAATAAATATTTCTCTACATGTGGAAATTATTGTTTGTATGCATGCAAATATATTTGGAACGCACACCTCCACACATTTGCGACTTGGTAATAACATGGGTTACCATCTATTGCAGAACAGGTTAAACTATACTTAAGCTGTGTAAACTCTTTGTGGAGAAACGTTCAAGTTTGTCGAGAAATTGTTCAGACTTTCATCAATAGATAGCTCGAAAAGCATTATCACTCGAATTACTCGCAATGAATGTATTTCGTACAAGTTTTATAGACTCTTATACGTTACAAAACTTTTCAATATTGTAATATAATATTCTAAATTTGCAGCCAATTAGCTCGGTATTACTCGCGACGAAGAATTGTTGTTCGTATTTCTGAACATTTGCTAAAATTTTTCGTCGATTTCGAGACTTTGGTATTAGGAGCACATGATAGGCGAGGGAAAAAAGAGTCTTTTTGCTCGAAAACAATTTATTAAAGTACATAGATACATCGGCAATACAATCGTATTCTTTGGTTTCATTAACGTCTTCACGCTCTCACACGCCTTACAAAAATCTTGTTTTCTACTTGTTCTCACATCTTAAATAATTATTCTAAGTTCGCAACCAATTAGCTCGGCGTTACTCGCGGTAAGTGATACTTCGTCGCGAGTAATACCGATTACCAGGTCTCACCACGTGGAGGTTGCTGCGAGCGGAGACCCGGAGAGAGATAGATGGAATCAAAGTTCCATCGATCTCCCTCGACACGCGATACAAACGAAGATACTAAACCAAAGAGATGGAAAGAATCAATTTTCCTTCGATCTCCTTGTTTAGTTCTGCCAAGCAATTACATTATGGAAAAATTAGGCAAAATTGGGAAAGACGCGACACGAACCGTGCAGTTGGTCCTACTAGGTCTATCCCGTTTCCCCTCCGTGGTTCCGATTCCAGAGAAAACGAACGACGCCTACCACTCCCCTAGAGGAGTGCCCCGTTTCTCCATCTTTACGACGAGAGGGTCTTATTTTGGAGACTTTCGCAGGGACCGGCAAAAATGCCTGCTCCTGTGCTCGCAACATGCCCCCTCTGGAAGCGGACACACCGGAAGAGACGGCGATAGACCGTTCGGACTACTTACACGGCCGGCCACTTGCTTGTACAAGAAGCAGTGGTGACCGGACCGAGGAACGAGGAAGCGAGCAAAATTAAGCTAAAGATTGGATAATTGCTTGGCAGATCACAGTCTTAAAACTAACTTATTCTAACTGCAGAGATGGAAGGAATCAATGTTCCTTTGATCTCCTCGTTTAATTCTGCCGAGCAATTACATTATGGAAAGATTAGGCGAAATTGGGAAATACGCGACACGAACCGTGGAGTTGCTCCTACTAGGTCGGTCCCGTTTCCCCTCAGTGGGCCCGATTAAAGAGGAAATGCACGACGCCGTCCACTCATATAGAGTGCCCCGTTTCTCCCAACACCGCGTCAGGAACCACGCAAAGCGTGGACCTGACTCACGGAGGATGACAAAGAGAGGGTCTTGTGGCACAAGGGCTTCCGCAGGGACCGGTGCGAACACCTGCCCCTGTGTTCGCAGCATATTCGCTCTCAAAGCGGACGCACCAGAAGAGACAACGATCGAGCGTTCGGTCCACCTCCACGGCCGGTCACTTGCTTATGCAAGAAGCAGAGGTGGCCGGACTGAGATACGAGCAAGCGAGCAAAAAGAAGCTAAAGATTGGATAATTGCTCGGCAGATCACAAATACTCGTACACGGTAACCTTAAAACTAACTTAGTCTATACTTAGAATTAACAGTCCCGCGGAGGATGCAATACATCAGTCCTCTTCGTTCTTCGTTCTTCGTTTTCCGATACATCTAAGAGAATGTATCTAAGAGAAACCTAAGGGAAACCTAAAGTCATGGCATAATAGAAAATAGAAATGAATTTGGTTAGTGGAAAAAAATAAACATGTCAAAACAAGTAGAAATTAAAATCAGAGTACAAATGAAATGAATTAGACAAAGAAACAGTTAGAAAAAAAAAGAAAGGATTGAGAGAGTGGTCGCCAGTACTGACCACCGCTTACCGGCGGCCAGTACCGGTTACCATGGTGAGGGGTCCCCCTTCCATAAACCTAAAACGAAGGGATGCGTCCACCTCGGAGGCTTCGGGAACAATGAAATTTTAAACAACCGGGGGCTCCTTATATACCCTCCCCAAGGTGACTTACCGTTTCTTCCATTGTCTTTGTTCGATCTAATCGAAATCTTCGAAGGCGAACGGTTTCGGTGAATGTTTGTTCATTTCCGCGATTGTTACTAACATTTATGCATGTTCCCAATATTGATCGAACAATGTGCATCTTATTTATGTATTGCAATTAATTAAGAAATTTATAGAAATTGATTTTGATCGAGACTCGATGTTAAAACGTGTTTCGTAAAGTTTTAAAGCATGGAAAGTAACAATTGTTCATTAAATACATTAATCTAACATTTGTTTAATTCTTATAATTTACACAATACGCGTAGAAGTGGTATTTTTTACATAAAAGTGCCGAAATTCAATTAATCGCTTTTTTAGATAGAAAAATCATCGCGATGAAGACTTGTGAATCGATAATCGATACCTGTAGCCTTGAAAATGTCAGTTGGATCTCAGCGAAAAATTCCTTCGCGAACAAAGAATATTTCAACGAAATGATATTTTAAGCCATTATTTATACTAGGAAATAGTTAATAATTGTTCAAACTACGGTCCTACGACGGTTATTAATAATTATGATAAATAAACATCAAGATATTGCAAAATCTGCGAAGGCGAACGGTTTCTGTGAATGTTTCTTCCTATATGCGATTGTTATTAACTTTTTCGCGTGCTCCCAATATTAATCGAACAATGTACATCTTATCTATGCATTACAAATGATTAAGTAACTTATAGAAATTGATTTTGATCGAGATTCGAAGTGAAAACGTGTTTCATAAAGATTTAATGCATAGAAAGTAATAATTGTCTATTTGGTACATTAATTTAACATTTATTTAATTCTTATAATTTACACAATACGTGCAGAAGTTGCATTTTTTACTTAAAAGTGTCACAATTCAATTAATCGCTTTTCTAAATAGAAAAATTATCGTGATGAAGACTTGTGAATCGATCATCGATACCTGTAACCTTGAGAATATCAGTTGGATCTCAACGAAAGATTCCTTCGTGAACAAAGAATATTTTAACGAAATGATATTTTAAGCCATTATTTATACTAGGACATTGTTAATAATTGTTTAAACTATGGTTCAACGACGGTTGTTAATGATTATGATAAATAAACATCAAGATATTGCAAAATCTATGAAGGAGAACGGTTTTGGTAAATGTTTTTTCATTTCCGTGATTGTTATTAACATTTACGCACGTTCCGAATATTAACATTACAATGTGCATCTTGTTTGTGCATTATAAGTCATTAATTACTTTACAAATATTAATTTCGATCGAAAATCGAGAAACATATGAATACCACGTTTTACTTCAATTCTCGATGAAATTTAATTTCTATAGGCAAATCAATGATTTACAATGCATAACTAAGATGCATTCTCTCACATAAATGTTCGAAACATGCATAAATGTTAATAACAATCGCGTGGATGAACAACAATTCACTGAAACCGTTCCCCTTCGCAGATTTCGCAATATCTTGATGTTCATTCATCAGAATTATTAACAACCGTCGTAGCAGCATGGTATAAAAAATTATTAACAATGTCCTGGTATAAATAATGGATTAAAACATTACTTCGTTGAAGTATTTTTCATTCACTTCCTCGCATATCATATACTCCTGACAACAAGAGTCCCAACATTGAACATTTTCTACAATTTATGTCTGAACTTCATCCGTTGTAATGAGGAGAACACTGTCGCCAAGGAAGTATGCATTTCGATTTCTCAAGTACTAATCAAATGTTACATCGATATATCTAATAGACAATTATTACTTTCCATATTTTAAAACTTTAAGAAACACCTCTTTACTTCGGAGCTCGATCAAAATTAATTTCTATAAGTTTCTTAATCATTTGTGATGCATAAATAATATGCACATTGTTCAATTAATATTGGGAGCACATATAAATGTTACTAACAATCGCGGAAATGGACAAACATTCACCGAAACCGTTCGCCTTCGCAAATTTAGCAATATCTTGACGTTTATTTATCATAATTATTAACAAGCGTCGTGGGACCGTAGATTAAACAATTATTAACATTGTTCTAGCATAAATAATGGCTTAAAAGTCATCACTTTCTGGAAATATTTGTTAGATCGAACAAAGACAATCGAAGTAACCGTGCGATAAAATAAATGAATATTTCTCTACATATCGAAATTATAGTTGGTATATATGCAAATATATATTCTGAACGCTCAGTGACACACATATGTCACACGGCAATGAAGTGGGTTGCCATCTACTAGAGAATACGTAAACTACACTTAAGGTGTGAAAACACCTGGCGGAGAAACGCTCAAGTTTGTTGAGGAATTGTTCTTATTTCCACCAATAGATAGCGCCACGAGCATAAATTTACCGACATTAAAGATAAGTAATCCCATTTGTATAATATTCCCTACCGTGCGATAAAATAAATAAATATTTCTCTACATATCGAAATTATTGTTTGTTATGCATGCAAATATGATCTGAAATTCCAAACATTTGCAACGTGGTAATTATATGGGTTGCCGTCTCTTGGAGAACATATTTGTTAACTTTTGCGATTGTTACTAACATTTATGCATGTTCCCAATATTAATCGAACAATATGTATCTTATTTATGCATGGTAAATGATTATACTTATAGAAATTGATTTTGATCAAGATTCAAAGTATAAACTTGTTTCGTAAAGTTTGAAAGCAAGGAAAGTAATAATTGTCTATTTAGTGCAATAGTTTAGCATTTATTTAATTCTCATAATTTACACAATACGCGTAGAATTTGAATTTCTTACTCAAACGTGCTGAATTTCGATTAATCGCTTTTCTATGCAGAAAAATCATCGTGATAAACACTTGTGAGTCGATAATCGATATGTGTAGCCATGATTTCGAGGTATCAAAGATTTTTTTAAATGTATAAAGGAAGGCTAGAATGCAGAGAAATTTCATTACGCTGATTTCATTTAACTTTACATCTATTCGAAAGATGATACATACGAAACATTGTACAAAAATATTTATTTATTTTATTGCACAGTAGGGAATACCATACAAATGGAATGACTTATCTGTAATGTCGGTAAATTATGCATGTGGCGCTATCTATTGGTAGAAGTAACAACAATTCCTCAACAAACTTGAGCGTTTCTCCGCCAGGTGTTTTCACACCTTAAGTGTAGTTTACCTATTCTCTAGTAGATGGCAACCCACTTCATTGCCGTGTGACATATGTGTGTCACTGAGCGTTCGGAATATACATGCATATATACAAACTATTTTTTCAATATGTAGAGAAATATTCATTTATTTTATCGCACGGTTACTTCGATTGTCTTTGTTCGATCTAAGAAATATTTCCAGAAAGTAATGACTTTCAAGCCATTATTTATACTAGAACATTGTTAATAATTGTCTAAAGTATGGTCCTACGACGGTTGTCAATAAATATGATAAATAAACATCGAGATATTGCAAAATCTGCGAAGACGAAAGGTTTCGGTGAATGTTTGTTCATTTCCGCGATTGTTACTAACATTTATGCATGTGCTCAATATTAATTGAACAATGTGCATCTTATTTATGCATTAAAAATGATTAAGTAACTTACAGAAATTGTTTTTGATCGAGATTTATAGTAAAACGTGTTTCGGAAAGTTTTAAAGCATGGAAAGTAACAATTGTTTATTAGATACATTAATTTAACATTTGTTTAATTTTTATAATTTACACAATACGCGTAGAAGTTTCATTTTTTACTCCAAAGCGGCAAAATTCAATTAATCGCTTTTCTAAATAGAAAAATTTTCGCGATGATCGATACGTGTAGCCTTGAGAATGTCGGTTGCACCTCAATGAAAAATTCCTTGATGAACAAAGAATATTTCAACGAAATGATATTTTAAACCATTATTTATACTAGGAAATTGTTAATAATGGTTTAATCTACAATCCTACGACGATTGTTATTAAATATGATAAATGAACGTCAGGATATTGCGAAATCTGCGAAGGCGAACGGTTTCGGTGAATATTTGTTCATTTCCGCGATTGTTACTAACATTTATACATGTTCCGAACATTTATCTTACAATATGCATCTTATTTATGCATTAAATATGATTGATTCGCCTACAGCAATTAATTTTGACCGAGATTCGAGGTATAAACGTGTTTCTTAATGTTTCAAAGCATGGAAAGTAACAATTGTTTATTAGATACATTAATTTAACATTTGTTTCGTTCTTATAATTTTCGGATTATGCGTGGAAGCTGTATTCTTGATGTAAAAGCGTCGAAATTCAATTAATCGCTTTTCTAGATAGAAAAACCATCGTGATAGACGTTTGTGAATCGATAAACATTTCCAGCCTTGACAATGTCGGTTTGATCTCAATAAGAACAATTCCATCGCGAACAAAGAATATTTCAACGAAATGATATTTTAAGCCATTATTTATACTAGGACATTGTTAATAATTGTTTAATCTACGGTCCTACGACGGTTGTTAATAATTATGATAAACAAACATCAAGATATTGCGAAATCTGGGAAGGCGAATTGCTTTAGCGAATGTTTATGTCTCTAGGCGATTGTTAGAAAAATTTTTCCAGGTTCCGAACTTTTATGTTACAGTATGTGAATTAAATTTTATCGGAAAATTTAACGAAGAGTTTGGTATACATATATTTCCCCATTTTTTATGAAAATTAACATTTGTAAACTAATTAATGGCTTGCACTGTAAAAGTTGGGAATATGAATGTTACAGAATGCATTTTCTTTTGCATTGTAAATGAATAATTTGCTTATAAAGATTAATTTAGGTTGCAAATCGAGAAATATTATATATGAATATCAATATTTTGCTTTCATTTTCGAAATCAATTAATTTCTGAAAACTAACTAATGATTTATCATACCTAAATAAGATGCATATTGTTCGATCAATATTGGGAACATGCATAAATGTTAATAACAATCGCGGAAATGAACAAACATTAACCGAAACCGTCCGCCTTCGAAGATTTCGCAATATCTCGATGTTTATTTATCATATTTATTATCAACCGTCGTAGGACTGTAGATTAAACAATTATTAACAATGTCCTAGTATAAATGGCTTAAAATATCATTTCGTTGAAATATTCTTTGTTCGCGAAGGAATTTTTCGCTGAGATCCAACTGACATTTTCAAGGCTACAGGTATCGACTATCGATTCACAAGTCTTCATCGCGGTGATTTTTCTATCTAAAAAAGCGATTAATTGAATTTTGGCACTTTTGTGTAAAAAATACCACTCCTACGCGTATTGTATAAATTATAAGAATTAAACAAATGTTAACTTAATGCATTTAATGAACAATTGTTACTTTCCATGCTTAAAAACTTTACGAAACACGTTTTAACATCGAGTCTCGATCAAAATCAATTTCTATAAGTTTCTTAATTAATTGCAATACATAAATAAGATGCACATTGTTCGATCAATATTGGGAACATGTATAAATGTTAGTAACAATCGCGGAAATGAACAAACATTCACCGAAACCGTTCGCCTTCGAAAATTTCGATTAGATCGAACAAAGACAATGGAAGAACCGGTAAGTGACCTTACGGAGGGTATATAAGGAGCCCCCGGTTGTTTAAAATTTCATTCTTCCTGGAGCCTCGGAGGTGGATGGATCTCTTCGTTTTAGGTTTATGGAAGGGGGACCCCCACCTTGGAAACCGGTACTGGCCGCCGGTAGGCGGTGGTCAGTACTGGCGACCATTCTCTCAATCCTTTCTTTGGTTTTTAATTGTTTCTTTCTGTAATTTATTTTATTTGTTCTCTGATTTTACTTTGTACTTGTTTTTCCATGTTTATTTTTTTGTCATTCTTGCCTTTATTTCCTTTGTTACTGAATGACTGTATTTAATCACTAACCAACTTCATTTCTATTTTCTATCATTTTTTTATCATGCCTTGACTTTAGGTTTCTCTTACGTAGGCACACCGGAGAACGAAGAACAAAGAACGAAGAACGAAGAACGAAGAACGAAGAGGACACTATGGTCGCAACCGCCGTGGGATCTTTAGTTAAGCTTGGAATAAGTTAATTTTAAGGCCACCGTGTACAAATATCTGTTATCTGTCAAGCAATTATCCAATCTTTAGCTTATTTTTGCTCGCTTCCTCGTTCCTCAGCCCGGTCATCACTGCTTGTTGCATAAGCAAGTGACCGGCCGTATAGGTGGTCCGAACGGTCGATCGCCGTCTCTTCTGGTGCGTCCGCTTCCAGAGAGAACATGCTGCGAACACAGGGGCAGGTGTTCGCATCGGTCCCTGTGGAAGCCCTGTGCCATAAGACCCTCTCTTCGTCATCTTCCGTGAGTCAGGTCCACGCTTTGCGTGGTTCCTGACGCGGAGTTGGGAGAAACGGGGCACTCTATATGAGTGGACGGCGTCATGCATTTCCTCTTTAATCGGGCCCACTGAGGGGAAACGGGACCGACCTAGTAGGACCAACTGCACGGTTCGTGTCGCGTCTTTTCCAATTTTGCCCAATTTTTCCATAATGTAATTGCTTGGCAGAACTAAACGAGGAGATCGAAGGAACATTGATTCCTTCCATCTCTTTGGTTTAGTATCTTCGTTTGTATCGGGTGTCGAGGGAGATCGATGGAACTTTGATTCCATCTATCTCTCTCCGGGTCTCCGCTCGCAGCAACCTCCACGTGGTGAGACCTGGTAATCGGTATAACTCGCGACGAACAGTAATTATTCGTCGTGGGTAGTACCGAGCTAATCGGCTGCGAGTTTAGAATAGTAATTTTTACGGTACAGTAGAGTACTTTACGGTACAGTACTTTCAACAAGTTCAATTGATGTATTGAAATAAAATCAATTTCACTGACAGCAGAAACTTTATTTTTGTCCATTATTTGTTTCCATTTCTTTAACCCGATCCTATCAAACTGCTAAAACTACTTAAAACTATATGTCCTCAACTATCATGTTATCCTGATACAAAGAAAATCGGGATCCATGATTCAGAAATTCGTTCGAAAGTACAACAAAATTACGGTTCGCGGAAATTCTTGGAATTTGACGTCAATTCTAAGAATCCGCGAAATCGTGCCACTTCCTCGCATATCGTACACTGACACCAAGAGTCCCAAAATCAAATATTTTCTAAAATTTATGCCTGAATTTCAACCTTTGGTATCAGGAAAATACCAAAAATTTCGATTCTTCAAGTATTAATCAAATGTTAAATTGATATATCTCATAGACAATTATTACTTTCCATGTTTTAAAACTTTAAGAAACATCTCTTTACTTTGAAGTGCAATCAAAATTATTATAATCATTTAATCTAAACGGAGAAACGGAGAAACGGAGAAACGGAGAAACGAAGAAACGAAGAAATAAACGGAGAAACGGAGAAATAAATGGAGAAACGAAGAAATAAACGGAGAAACGAAGAAAGAAACGGAGAAACGAAGAAAGAAACGGAGAAACGAAGAAAGAAACGGAGTAACGAAGAAAGAAACGAAGAAACGAAGAAAGAAACGGAGAAACGGAGAAATAAATGGAGAAACGGAGAAATAAACGGAGAAACGAACAAAGAAACGGAGAAACGAACAAAGAAACGGAGAAACGAAGAAAGAAACGGAGAAACGGAGAAACGGAGAAACGGAGAAACGGAGAAACGGAGAAACGGAGAAACGGAGAAACGGAGAAACGGAGAAACGGAGAAACGGAGAAACGGAGAAACGGAGAATCGGAGAAACGGAGAAACGGAGAAACGGAGAAACGGAGAAACGGAGAAACGGAGAAACGGAGAAACGAAGAAACGAAGAAATAAACGGAGAAACGAACAAAGAAACAGAGAAACGAAGAAAGAAACGGAGAAACGGAGAAATAAATGGAGAAACGAAGAAATAAACGGAGAAACGAAGAAAGAAACGGAGAAACGAAGAAAGAAACGGAGAAACGAAGAAAGAAACGGAGAAAAGGAGAAACGGAGAAACGGAGAAACGGAGAAACGGAGAAACGGAGAAACGGAGAAACGGAGAAACGGAGAAACGGAGAAACGGAGAAACGGAGAAACGGAGAAACGGAGAAACGGAGAAACGGAGAAACGGAGAATCGGAGAAACGGAGAAACGGAGAAACGGAGAAACGGAGAAACGGAGAAACGGAGAAACGGAGAAACGAAGAAACGAAGAAATAAACGGAGAAACGAACAAAGAAACAGAGAAACGAAGAAAGAAACGGAGAAACGGAGAAATAAATGGAGAAACGAAGAAATAAACGGAGAAACGAAGAAAGAAACGGAGAAACGAAGAAAGAAACGGAGAAACGAAGAAAGAAACGGAGTAACGAAGAAAGAAACGAAGAAACGAAGAAAGAAACGGAGAAACGAAGAAAGAAACGGAGAAACGGAGAAATAAATGGAGAAACGAAGAAATAAACGGAGAAACGAACAAAGAAACGGAGAAACGAAGAAAGAAACGGAGAAACGGAGAAACGGAGAAACGGAGAAACGGAGAAACGGAGAAACGGAGAAACGGAGAAACGGAGAAACGGAGAAACGGAGAAACGGAGAATCGGAGAAACGGAGAAACGGAGAAACGGAGAAACGGAGAAACGGAGAAACGGAGAAACGGAGAAACGAAGAAACGAAGAAATAAACGGAGAAACGAACAAAGAAACAGAGAAACGAAGAAAGAAACGGAGAAACGGAGAAATAAATGGAGAAACGAAGAAATAAACGGAGAAACGAAGAAAGAAACGGAGAAACGAAGAAAGAAACGGAGAAACGAAGAAAGAAACGGAGAAACGGAGAAACGGAGAAACGGAGAAACGGAGAAACGGAGAAACGGAGAAACGGAGAAACGGAGAAACGGAGAAACGGAGAAACGGAGAAACGGAGAAACGGAGAAACGGAGAAACGGAGAAACGGAGAAACGGAGAAACGGAGAATCGGAGAAACGGAGAAACGGAGAAACGGAGAAACGGAGAAACGGAGAAACGGAGAAACGGAGAAACGAAGAAACGAAGAAATAAACGGAGAAACGAACAAAGAAACAGAGAAACGAAGAAAGAAACGGAGAAACGGAGAAATAAATGGAGAAACGAAGAAATAAACGGAGAAACGAAGAAAGAAACGGAGAAACGAAGAAAGAAACGGAGAAACGAAGAAAGAAACGGAGTAACGAAGAAAGAAACGAAGAAACGAAGAAAGAAACGGAGAAACGAAAAAAGAAACGGAGAAACGGAGAAATAAATGGAGAAACGAAGAAATAAACGGAGAAACGAACAAAGAAACGGAGAAACGAAGAAAGAAACGGAGAAACGAAGAAAGAAACAGAGAAACGAAGAAAGAAACGGAGATACGAAGAAAGATACGGAGAAACGAACAAAGAAACGGAGAAACGAAGAATGAAACGGAGAAACGAACAAAGAAACGGAGAAACGAACAAAGAAACGTTTCTCCGTTTCTCCGTTTCTCCGTTTTTCCGTTCCTCCGTTTCTCCGTTTCTCCGTTTCTTGGTTCCTCCGTTTCTCCGTTTCTCCGTTTCTCCGTTTCTCCGTTTCTCCGTTTCTCGATTTCCCCGTTTCTCCGTTTCTCGGTTTCTCCGTTTCTCGGTTTCTCCGTTTCTCCGTTTCTCGGTTTCTCCGTTTCTCCGTTTCTCGGTTTCTCCGTTTCACGGTTTCTCCGTTTCTCTGTTTCTCGGTTTCTCCGTTTCTCCGTTTCTCTGTTTCACCGTTTTTTGGTCGTTTCTCCATTTATTGCTCCGATTCTCCGTTTCTTTCTTCGTTTCTCCGTTTCTTTCATCGTTTCTCCGTTTCTTTCTTCGTTCCTCCGTTTCTTTCTTCGATTCTCCGTTTATTTCATCGTTTCTCCATTTATTTCTCCGTTTCTCCGTTTCTCCGTTTCTTTGTTCGCTTCTCCATTTATTTCTCCGTGTCTTCGTTTCCTTGTTCGTTTCTCCGTTTCATTGTTCGTTTCTCCGTTTGTTTCTTCGTTTCAGCGTTTCTTTCTTCGTTTCTCCGTTTCTTTCATCGTTTCTCCGTTTCTTCGTTCGTTTCTCCGTTTCTTTCATCGTTTCTCCGTTTCTTTCATCGTTTCTCCGTTTCTTTCTTCGTTCCTCCGTTTCTTTCTTCGATTCTCCGTTTATTTCATCGTTTCTCCATTTATTTCTCCGTTTCTCCGTTTCTTTGTTCGCTTCTCCATTTATTTCTCCGTGTCTTCGTTTCCTTGTTCGTTTCTCCGTTTCTTTGTTCGTTTCTCCGTTTCTTTCTTCGTCTCTCCGTTTCTTTGTTCGTTTCTCCGTTTCTTTCCCCGTTTCTTCGTTTCTTTCTTCGTTTCTCCGTTTCTTTGTTCGTTTCTCCGTTTCTTTCTCTGTTTCTCCGTTTCTTTGTTCGTTTCTCCGTTTGTTTCTTCATTTCTCCATTTATTTCTCCGTTTCTCCGTTTCTTTGTTCGTTTCTCCATTTCTTTCTCCGTTTCTCGGTTTATTTCTTCGTTTCCCCATTTATTTCTTCGATTCTCCGTTTATTACTTCGTTTCTCCATTTATTTCTCCGTTTCTCCGTTTCTTTGTTCGTTTCTCAATTTATTTCTCCGTGTCTTCGTTTCCTTGTTCGTTTCTCCGTTTCATTGTTCGTTTCTCCGTTTGTTTCTCCGTTTCTCCGTTTCTTTCTTCGTTTCTCCATTTATTTCTCCGTGTCTTCGTTTCTTTGTTCGTTTCTCCGTTTCTTTCTTCGTTTCTTCGTTTCGTTCTTCGTTTCTCCGTTTCTTTCATCGTTTCTCCGTTTCTTTGTTCGTTTCTCCGTTTCTTTGTTCGTTTCTCCGTTTCTTTTTTTCGTTTCTCCGTTTCTTTGTTCGTTTCTCCGTTTCTTTGTTCGTTTCTCCGTTTCTTTGTTCGTTTCTCCATTTCTACGTTTCTTTGTTCGTTTCTCCGTTCCTTTCTTCGTTTCTCCGTTTATTTCGTCGTTTCTCCGTTTCTCTCTTCGTTACCTGTGTCTTTCTTCGTTTCTTCGATTCTTTCTTTGTTTCTCCGTTTCTTTCATCGTTTCTCCGTTTCTTTCTCCGTTCCTCCGTTTCTTTCTTCGATTCTCCGTTTATTTCTCCGTTTCTTTCTTCGTTCCTCCGTTTCTTTCTTTGTTTCTCCGTTTCTTTCTTCATTTCTCCGTTTATTTCTTCGTTTCTCTGTTCCATTCTTCGTTTCTGCGTTTCTTTGTTCGTTTCTCCGTTTCTTTCTTCGTTTCTCCGTTTCTTTCTTCGTTTCTCCGTTTATTTCTTCGTTTCTCCATTTATTTCTCCGTTTCTCCGTTTCTTTCTTCGTTTCTCCGTTTCTTTCTTCGTTTCTCCGTTTATTTCTTCGTTTCTCCATTTATTTCTCCGTTTCTCCGTTTCTTTCTTCGTTTCTCCGTTTCTTTGTTCGTTTCTCCGTTCCTTTCTTTGTTTAATCGTTTCTTTCTTCGTTACTCCGTTTCTTTCTTCCTTTCTCCATTTATTTCTCCGCTTCTTTCTTCGTTTCTCCGTTTCCTTGTTCGTTTCTTCGTTTCTTTCTCCGTTACTCCGTTTCTTTCTTCGTTTCTCCGTTTCTTTCTTCGTTTCTCCGTTTCTTTCTTCGTTTCTCCGTTTCTTTCTCCGATTCTCCGTTTCTTTCTTCGTTTCTTCCTTCGTTACTCCGTTTCTTCCTTCGTTTCTCCGTTTCTTTCTTCGTTTCTCCGTTTCTTTCTTCGTTTCTCCGTTTATTTCTTCGTTTCTCCATTTATTTCTCCGCTTCTCCGTTTCTATCTTCGTTTCTCCGTTTCTTTCTTCGTTTCTCCGTTTATTTCTTCGTTTCTCCATTTATTTCTCCGATTCTCCGTTTCTTTCTTCGTTTCTTTCTTCGTTACTCCGTTTCTTTCTTCGTTTCTCCGTTTCTTTCTTCGTTTCTCCGTTTCTTTCTTCGTTTCTCCGTTTATTTCTTCGTTTCTCCATTTATTTCTCCGTTTCTCAGTTTCTTTCTTCGTTTCTCTGTTTCTTTCTTCGTTTCTCCGTTTCTTTGTTCGTTTCTCCGTTTCTTTGTTCGTTTCTCCGTTTCTTTCTTCGTTTCTCCGTTTCTTTCTTCGTTTCTCCGTTTCTTTCTTCGTTTCTCCGTTTCTTTCTTCGTTTCTCCGTTTATTTCTTCGTTTCTCCATTTATTTCTCCGTTTCTCCGTTTCTTTCTTCGTTTCTCCGTTTCTTTGCTCGTTTCTCCGTTCCTTTCTTTGTTTAATCGTTTCTTTCTTCGTTTCTCCGTTTCTTTCTTCGTTTCTTCGTTTCTCCATTTATTTCTCCGTTTCTCCGTTTCTTTGTTCGTTTCTCCGTTTCTTTGTTCGTTTCTCCGTTTATTTCTTCGTTTCTCCGTTTGTTTCTTCGTTTCTCCGTTTCTTTCTTCGTTTCTTCGATTCTTTCTTCGTTTCTCCATTTCTTTCATCGTTTCTCCGTTTCTTTGTTCGTTTCTCCGTTCCTTTCTTCGTTTCTCCATTTATTTCTCCGTTTCTCCGTTTCTTTCTTCGTTTCTCCGTTTCTTCCTTCGTTTCTCCGTTTATTTCTTCGTTTCTCCATTTATTTCTTCGTTTCTCCGTTTCTTTCTTCGTTTCTCCGTTTCTTTCTTCGTTGCTCCGTTTCTCCGTTTCTCCGTTTCTCCGTTTCGATTAAATGATTATAATAGTTATAATTTCTATTATAAATCATTTGAGCTATATTTAAATTATACTCTAATACTCTGAATACATATTTAATATATTTTTTAATCTCTTTAGCCTCCAGAAGAATTTTATTTATACTATTGTTGTTCCGTTCTCCCCTCCTATCACTTGGATCTCTGGAGGAGAGATCCTTTTGCATGATTTATCCCCGTACGAGCCCCCAAATAACTATTGCTCTAATGTGGTATATTAAAGTATATTTAATAATATTATATATTACAATGATGGTAGTGTTAGATGTAGTGTCAGTGGTTAGTTTCGCTGGATACGTCTTTTAGTTGTCTCGTCTTATCGTCTTTTTAGTCATACCGTCCGCGACACACTCTTCGGGCATACTCTCGTCGTCATACTTTGTCATACTATGTTCCTACGTTCTTCTCGCGCTCTATATAGTCATTCCCATTCATTCTCTTTCATTCCTATCCTCAGTCTCTCTCACTTCAGACATTCGGCCACGCTCGGCCATCCCAATCACCCGTCATTTCTAAACACTCTTCACTTTCTCCGAACCACATGTATTTCCTTTCATCTCCATGCATTCTCACGCTCGGTCGTCGCACAAGACCCCCTGTAAAGGATACTCATGCCTTCCAGGAAAACTAGCGGGCCGATCGGCGCTAAATGTTTACTCCAACTCGAGTCCAACCGCGCACGTTATCTTGTTTAGGCCTACGCTCGAAGCAAGCCTAAGCGGACGCCGAAAATCCGATACTACACTATTTACTGTATATAATAATTTTTACAGAATCGGAAATAAATCTAATTATTTATTTATAATAATTATTGTTTATTCACTTATTTTACCAAAAATTTCGATTCTTCATGTATTAATCAAATGTTAAATTGATATATCTCATAGACAATTATTACTTTCCATGTTTTAAAACTTTAAGAAACATCTCTTTACTTTGAAGTTCGATCAAAATCAATTGCTAGAGGCGAATCAATCATTTTTAATGCATAAATAAGATGCACATTGTTCGATCAATATAGGGAAAATGCGTAAATGTTAATAGCAATCGCTAAAATAAACAAACATTCACTGAAACCGTTCGCCTTCGCAGACTTCGCAATATCTTGACATTTCTTTATCACAATTAATAACAACCGTCGTTGGACCGTAGATTAAACAATTTTTGACAATGTTTCGGTATACAAAGCCATCAATTTCTTGAAATATTTGGTTAGATCGAACAAATACGATCGAAGAAGCCGTGGGATAAAATAAATGAATATTTCTCTACATATCGGAAATATAGTTTGTATGTATGCAAATATATTCTGTACCCGCAATTACAGATCCCTGTAACGTGGTAATTACATGGGTTGCCATCTATTGGAGAAAGGGTTAAACTACACTTAAGGGGTGAAAACACCTGGCGGAGAAACGCTCAAGTTTGTCGAGGAATTGTTCTAATTATCCACAAATAGATGGCGCGACAAGTACAATTTACCGACATTAGAGATAAGTATTTCCATTTGTATGATATTCCCTACCGTGCGATAAAATGAATAAATACGTTTGTACAAACTTTTGTATGTTTCATCTTTCGAATAAATGTAAAATTAAACCTTCCACGGTAAATTTTATTCTTGAATTTATTAATGTTTCTAGGACGATTTATTTCAGTATAACGAGTGCTATAGGTGGGAAATTTGTGTACGTAATAATTATTGAGTATAAAATAATTTTTCTTTTATTAGGGATTAATATATTAAATAAGGAAGAAGATTTTATCTTTATTATTTTAAATATAAAAATTAAAATTAAAGAAATTATTGAATATAAAATGAAATATGTTAAAAATGTATTTTTGTTAATTATTAATAAAATAACTATAATAGATGTTTGTATAACAGATGAATATCCTATAATTATTATGATTGACTTTTTCGTTTAAGCAAATGATAGGGGCAATAATTACATTAATTAGGCAAATAAAATAAATTTCATTATTAAATTTTAATATGAGTTCTATAATAATTATAGGGATTAATTTGATTAAAGTTATTATAAAGAATAGATTAATTCAATTTAATGAATAAATTAAAGAAATGAATCGAACATTTAAAGAGTACATCCCAATTTTTAAGATAAGTGAAAAAAAATAATTATTATAAATAAATAATTAGATTTATTTCCGATTCTGTGTAGATTATTATATATAGTAAATAGTATAAATAAAATTCTTCTGGAGGCTAAAGAGATTAAAGAATATATTAAATATGTATTTAGAGTATTAGTGTCTAATTTAACTATACATCAAATGATTTATAATAGAAATTATAAAAATGATAATCATTTAATCGAAACGGAGAAACGGTGAAACTGTGACGACTCTCACGGCCTATCATCTCAGACCACCCGGAACAGTACCCAGCATAGTGCCACCCGATTCCCATGGTCAAATTCGACGAACGATAAGACTTACTCCGAAAACTAACCGTGCGAAACCTTTGGCTCATGCTTCGCATGGCACCATCGAACATTCCTCAAGACGACACTATGTATATAAACCCTCCAAGCTCTCGAATAAACCAGTCTGCATTTTGAAGCCTACCCGTTGCCACGTCGTTACGCTGTTCATTTTTTTTTTAAAACCACTGTTTCCCGATTCCGAGTAATTTCAATTGAAAGTTCTTAGTTCGGATTGAGTGATCGTCGCGACTCTCACCAATCCTCACTATTTTTAATTTCTACGAGTTAGGATTCGAGTGCGACTCGAATCCTTCACTAATAAGTGACAGTTCGGAGTTTGCCCCGTCACATTTTTGGCGATCCTGCCAGGATCCATAAGGACTGCATCGAGGGTACTCAGCCAAGGAAATTCTGCGGATCTTCCAACCTGAGGGACTGCGTGTGCCGCACCCATCGATCAACAACCACGGATCAAAGAACCACAGGTAAGGGAGATTTTCTCAGTTATAGAAATCCCCTCCCTATTATCTCTTCGGACGAAGAAACAGAAACATTTCTAAAAATGAGTCGACCATCTGGAACCAACTCGCCTCTTCCTCTGGACATTTCGACGAAAATGGACATGCTGTTACAAGAAATGAACCTACAGAGGCAACGAATGAACGAACTAACTTTAAGTATGAACAAACTGGACAACGAGAACAGCAAGAGGACCGAAGACTTGAAAATCCTTGCCAAAGCAATACACATTCAAGCCATCACGGAGGATGAGTCATCGCACGAACCGAGACGACAACAACAGCGGAGGACGAAACCGATATCTTCGGGAGACGAAGAGGAGGCCGACTTAGCCGATAAGGACGGTCAGATAAGCGCCGAAGGACGGTCAAACAACCCAGCGACCGCAAAAGCAAGCGAGGTAATCCGAATCATAGAAACACTACGCGGTAAAGATGACATGGGAGTAGAGGAATTTATTTGTTTCGTTAAGATAGCCAGAACTACTTGCCAGGAACCTCATCTATTGCTCCGAATGATAATAGCGGAAAAAATAATTGATCATGCTAAAAGAAGTATCCGATACTGTGAGATAAATAACTACGAGGATCTTTACGAGGCCTTTCGTAACCAAGTTTCCATACCAGTTACTGTAAGCGGTTGTCGTAACCGATTACAAAACATAAAACAGGGATTTAACGAAAATGTCCAAACCTATAGCGCTAGATTTCGCCAACAATTGAGCGAATTGCATTACGCTATTCAAGCAAAACATCGCACCCCGATGGCCAGAAGGATCGCGCTTCAGGAGGAAGACGAAGAAGCCATCAGGACGTATACGCTCAATCTACGCAAGGACATTGGACAGCTAGTCATCCCTTCGGATCCTCGGAGCCTAATTGAAGCCCAAGAAAAGGCCATCGACCGAGAAATGTGGATCAGGGATGCTCAAAGAATGGTAAACAACCATCCACGTAACGCACCACCAGCACGAGGTACCCCACCGAAATCTAAACTACCAAACAATACATTCCGAGCAATGGAAAATGCTCCCCTTAGCAGTCGAATTAACCTTCAATGTGACCATTGTAATAAGATAGGCCACACCCGGGCTCAGTGTTACTCACTCCAACCGAAAAATTTTCCCTCGCGCCAAACAGGGAAATTACCACCGCGCGTAAACAAAACCACCACCAGCCAAGAAGAAATCTATCCGACAGAGGAAACCCAACCAGAGTCAACTACAGCCCAGGAGAACTGCAACATATCCACTGCCGACTACCAGGAATGCGAAGACCAGGCCGATTATTATTGGACACCGGAGCAGGAGTGAATTTGATAAAAGAAGACTTGGTGGTTAATTTCAAATTAGATAAAGGACACAGTATATTATTAGGCAACGACAAACATAAAACTAACAAATCCACTACCTTACGATCCGTAGACCAAAAGAACCACGAATTCCTGGTTGTTCCCAACAATTTCCCGCTAATCGAGGACGGTATTATCGGCCTACCTTTCCTAAAAAGGTATAACTACGTAATCAGTAACAAAATTCTAAAATTAAACGATTTTCCCATTCAGTTACAGTGCACGCCATCAGGAATACAGGTTCCGCCCATCAGCTACACTACTCGAGTTCACAAAGTCCACGATGAGATTACCAGGGTTTGTTTCCTTAATATCGGTGAGCAAGAAATTTCTACCAATGAACCTATCGAAACTACCAATAACTTAAACCGAATCCCTGAATTGCTAACAAAATTACGCACCAAAACCATAGACCCTGAACACCGCGAACCTATCGAAAAAATTATTAGTTCCTACAATGACATATTTTCCCTTGAAACCGATCCTCTACCTTGCACTACACTGACAGAACACACAATTACACTGAAAACCGACAGACCTATTGACGTCAAATCATACCGACCTCTCGAATGTCATAAACAGGAAATTCACCGACAAGTAGACGACATGCTAGATAAAGGTATAATAGAACCATCGGATTCCCCTTACAATGCACCTGTATGGGTTGTTCCAAAAAACCAGACTCATCAGGCAAAAGGAAATGGAGGGTTGTCATAGACTTTAGGAAACTCAATGAACATACTGACCAGGACTCGTACCCCCTCCCGAACGCAGACGAAATTATCCAGCACCTCGGCAACGCGAAATTCTTTTCCGCTTTAGACCTATCTTCCGGATTCCACCAAATTCCTATGAAACTCAAAGACAGAAAATACACCGCCTTCTCCACTCCAGACGGATATTTCCACTATCGACGAATGCCATTTGGACTAAAAAACGCTCCAGCTACGTTCCAACGTATGATGGACACAGCGTTTCGCGGACTGATAGGCAAATATTGTTTCGTATATCTAGATGACATAATAATTTTCGGATCAACTATACAGGAACATAATAGAAATCTCGCTATCATTTTTCAAAGGCTCAAAGAAACCGGACTAAAACTTCAGGCTGACAAATGCGAATTTTTAAAGCCTGAGTTAGAATATTTAGGACATGTAGTTACCGCAGACGGAGTAAGACCTAACCAAAAAAAATTAGAAGCCATAAAAAATTTTCAAATACCAAGGACAGTTACCGATATCAAATCCTTTTTAGGCCTAGCAGGATACTACCGTAAATTTATAAAAAATTTTTCTAAAATCGCTAAACCTTTAACCGATTTAATAAAAAAGGATGTACCGTACCATTGGACTCAAAGCCAACAGACTAGCTTCGACCATCTCAAACAGAAATTATGCGAGGAACCCATACTGACGTATCCAGATTTCACTAAAACCTTTACCTTATCCACCGACGCTTCCAATGAAGGACTTGGAGCTGTGTTATCCCAGAACGGACACCCGTGTTGCTATATATCCAGGACACTGAATAACGCTGAAAAAAACTATTCGACAACCGAAAAGGAACTACTAGCTATTGTTTGGGCTGTTAAAAGGCTCAGGCAATACCTATTGGGAAAAAAATTCATAATTCAAACTGATCATCAAGCCTTAAAGTGGCTTCACAATGTAAAAGACCCCTCTTCGAGGCTCATGCGCTGGCGATTGAGGCTCGAAGAATACGAATACGAAATTGAATATCGGAAAGGGAAGGAAAACACAGTTGCCGACGCTCTATCCCGACTATACCCTGCACGACAACTACCTAGAATTATTGACGATAAAATCCTATCCACCCTACCTTTAGGCCCAATGACCGACAGTGACAACACCAATAACGATCCAGACACCCAATTCTTGACAGAGTACTTAACTTGGAAACAGACTCCTGATGCTTCTCCGATTATACAGATACCCAATAGACCCCAATGGACACAAATTACAAAAGATATGCTAGGAGAATACAACGAATTTAACTGGCTACACACACTAAAACACTTATTAGAATTTGAAGTGCACCCTAAATTTTTACGTATTGGTATTAACGACGCTAGATTTACCAATTTCGAGACGGTTAACATTCAGCTCATGCTCAGATTTTTATCCAAACAATACCCTGAAAAAAGGTTACAATTCTCGGCCCGTCCACCACGCGAATACACTCCCGAAGAAAAACAGGCCATTATAGTAGAATCACATAACTCGAACACAGCCCAACACCTGGGAGAAAATAAAACGATAGCCCGCGTAAAAGAGAATCACCAATGGACAGGATTAGAAAACGATGTTTGCGACTTCATCAAAATTTGTGACACTTGTCAAAGATCAAAATTAACGCGTATTAGACCCCAGGAAGAAGCTATAATTCCCGACACACCCATAGAGCCAAATGACAAGATCGCGCTAGACATAATCGGATCATTTACCAAAACGAGGAAAGGAAATCAATTCATACTTTCGATTCAGGACACACTAACCAAATACTTAATACTTATACCTTTGGCAGATCAGCAAGCACCGTCAATTATTAACAAATTACTCGAACACTATATTTACATCTTTTCCTCCCCCAAACACATCCTCACAGACCAAGGAACGAATTTTGTTTGCAAACTCATGGACTCATTTGAGAAAGCTTTCAAAATCAAACATATTAAAACCACCAGTTTCCACCCCCAAAGCAATGGGGCTCTTGAAAGAACTCATAGTACAGTCAAAGATTTGTTACGAACCTGCACTCTTGAAGAGGATAATGATTGGGACGAAAATTTAAATTTAATTTGCATGGGTTATAATACCGCCGTTCATGAGGCTACCGGTTTCACTCCCTTTGAGCTCACTTTCGGACATAAGGCAAATATGCCTTCCACCATCTCCACAACCCCTTCACTAACCAAAAGCGAACTGTTTAAGCTATGGCAAAACAGACACAAAGAATATCTAAATTTAGCCAAAGTAACTACTGAAAGAAATAAAAAACGATATAAGCAAATACAGGACAGAAAAATTAGGATAAAATCTATTCTAAATAGCGGTGACAAGGTATTAATACACAATGACCATAAATCCCATAAACTAGATTCTGAATGGCTCGGACCTGCTGAAATTATCGATAGTAAACCTCCGAACTACGTTATAAAATTTCCAGCCGGTAGAACGTTTAAAATTCACGGTAATAGGTTAAAATTGTACCATTCCGTTTCAGATGGTACTGTACTGGCGGAGTATCGGTTCTTTAGAGATACAAACACTCTACGAAACTAATTTGGTCATTGAAACTTTAGGCAGATGCCATCTATACCACCAGGAAATCAAAATTATCATAGCTATAGACCCACAGGAAATATTAGAACATGTTAATGACATAGATCATTTAATAAGCAACACGTATCAATATTCCAAAAATCGTAATCTTAATCTGAATCCAGAGGCTAGCGTATTAAAAGACAAAGTTAAGAAAATGCACAACCAGGTTAACAAACTTAAAACTATCTTACACATTAGGAATCGCAGAGGGTTATTGAACATAGTAGGAACTGCCGCAAAAACCTTATTCGGGACCTTGGACGAAACTGACCTTACGCTTATCAACCAAAACATAGACCATCTTTTTGACGCAAATAATCAATTAACTAATATCGTACACAACCAGACTATAATGATAAAGAACCTAATGGGTGGTGACTCCTTTTCGAAATACGTAAATCAGCTCAACAAAATTGAAAGGGCTCTTGTTACGGCTCAAGATAATGACTTACTAACTAACCAATTTTTAATCCTAGAATCAGTACTAAGTGCCACCACTGACCAACTTATGGAAATTTATCTCGCTATAACGTTAGGTAAACGAGGAATAATTGACCCCACATTCATAGACATTGACAACTTTCTACAGGCATATAACGGCATAATTAAATCTAACTTCATTATTAACCATATAGAGGGAACCAGTCGTAATTTTCAACTCCTATTGGATCTTAGTAAACTTAATATGGCCATAACTAAAGGAAAATTGATCTATCATCTAACCGTCCCCATTTTAGAAGAAAGGGAATGGAACATTCGTAAATACTATGCCATACCTAAACGCTTTGGAAATACTTTTGTCGCGCCCTTAATAGAACATGATATTGTATTAGAACAAGATAACCAGCACATAATGGTAGATAGAACTTACCTCAGCGAATATTGTAGAGACACACCTATTGGGAAAATCTGCGAGAGAACACAACCAACTAAATCCGACTATCACACAAAAAATTGTCAAAATTTGTCGCTTAAACAATTTAACATTGACCCAACTAAATGCCCAACGGCTGTATTCCACATAGAAGAATTAATTTTTATACTTTTAAATTCACCTAATCGTTACATCATGATTCCGGAAAATCCCACTACTATAAACGCAATCTGCAATAATAATTCCCATTTTGAAATTAGTCAGGCATCCATAATCACTAGCGAAACCGATTGTACTCTAGTATACGGCAATAATGTAATGAAGATCGGAGGAAAAATTCAGGAAGTAAAATTAGAACAAATACCTTACAGCTTAAATTTTAACTACTCCTTAAGTGATCTACACATACTAGAAAATCAAATTCCTCGAATTTCAAAATTTGCTCCAAACTTCGAAGATTACAAAATAATGTTAGACCAAATGGATAACCAACTGCAAAACATAAAAGGCCAGCACAGAATACAGACGATAACAGAAACGACTATTAATATACTACAGATAATAGCATGGTGTTCTTTAGGTTTGGTAGGTTTATATGGATTAAGAAAGATTGGACTATTCGATTTATTAGGCAAATGTATTCCTAAAACTGTATGTTTCAAAATTTGTTGCAACGAAAACCACATAACACACCAAGAAATACCGACACAAAATAGTAATGTGCCAACCGAGTTAAGCTGCCACTTCACATCCAGACGGACCAACAACGACTCACCAAGACCAATAAGGAAGTTATCACCATCGGACATCCCGCTTAAACCTATCAAACAATGGACATTACGTTTTGAAGGATCAAAACGAATCTAGCAACGGGGGTGTGACGACTCTCACGGCCTATCATCTCAGACCACCCGGAACAGTACCCAGCATAGTGCCACCCGATTCCCATGGTCAAATTCGACGAACGATAAGACTTACTCCGAAAACTAACCGTGCGAAACCTTTGGCTCATGCTTCGCATGGCACCATCGAACATTCCTCAAGACGACACTATGTATATAAACCCACCAAGCTCTCGAATAAACCAGTCTGCATTTTGAAGCATACCTGTTGCCACGTCCTTACGCTGTTCATTTTTTTTTAAAACCACTGTTTCCCGATTCCGAGTAATTTCAATTGAAAGTTCTTAGTTCGGATTGAGTGATCGTCGCGACTCTCAGCAATCCTCACTATTTTTAATTTCTACGAGTTAGGATTCGAGTGCGACACGAATCCTTCACTAATAAGTGACAGTTCGAAGCTTGACCCGTCACAAAACGAAGGAAGAAACGGAGAAACGAAGAAGGAAACGGAGAAATGAAGAAAGAAACGAAGAAACGAAGAAAGAAACGGAGAAACGAAGAAATAAACCGAGAAACGCAGAAAGAAACGGAGAAACGAAGAAAGAAACAGAGAAACGAACAAAGAAACGGAGAAACGAAGAATGAAACGGAGAAACGAAGAAATAAACCGAGAAACGGAGAAAGAAACGGAGAAACGAAGAAAGAAACAGAGAAACGAACAAAGAAACGGAGAAACGAAGAATGAAACGGAGAAACGAAGAAAGAAACGGAGAAGCGAAGAAAGAAACGGAGAAACGAAGAAAGAAACTGAGAAACGAAGAACGAAACGGAGAATCGGAGAAATAAATGGAGAAACGAAGAAATGAACGAAGAAACGAAGAAAGAAACGGAGAAACGAAGAAAGAAACGGAGAAACGAACAAAGAAACGGAGAAACGAAGAAAGAAACGGAGAAACGAAGAAAGAAACGGAGAAACGGAGAAATAAATGGAGAAACGGAGAAATAAACGGAGAAACGAAGAAAGAAACGGAGAAACGAAGAAAGAAACGGAGTAACGAAGAAAGAAACGAAGAAACGAAGAAAGAAACGAAGAAACGAAGAAAGAAACGGAGAAACGAAGAAAGAAACGGAGGAAGGAAGAAAGAAACGGAGAAACGAACAAAGAATCGGAGAAACGAAGAATGAAACGGAGTAACGAAGAAAGAAACGAAGAAACGTAGAAAGGAACGGAGAAACGAAGAAAGAAACGGAGAAACGAAGAAAGAAACGGAGAAACGAAGAAAGAAACGGAGAAACGAAGAAAGAAAGGGAGAAACGAAGAAAGAAACGGAGAAACGAACAAAGAAACGGAAAAATAAATGAAGAAACGAAGAAATAAACGGAGAAACGAAGAAAGGAACGGAGAAACGCACAAAGAAACGGAGAAACGATGAAAGAAACGGACAAACGAAGAAAGAAACGAAGAAATGAAGAATGAAACGGAGAAACGAAGAAAGAAAAGAAGAATCGGAGAAATAAATGGAGAAACGAAGAAATAAACCGAGAAACGGAGAAAGAAACGGAGAAACGAACAAAGAAACGGAGAAACGAACAAAGAAACGGAGAAATGAACAAAGAAACGGAGAAACGAACAAAGAAATAGAGAAACGGAGAATCGAACAAAGGAACCGAGAAACGAACAAAGAAACGGAGAAACGACCAAAAAACGGAGAAACGAACAAAGAATCCGAGAAACGAAGAACGAAACGGAGAAACGAAGAAAGAAACGGAGAAACGAAGAAAGAAAGGGAGAAACGAAGAAAGAAACGGAGAAACGAACAAAGAAACAGAGAAACGGACAAAGAAACGGAGAAACGAAGAAAGAAACGGAGAAACGAAGAAAGAAACTGAGAAACGAAGAAAGAAACGGAGAAACGAACAAAGAAACGGAGAAACGAACAAAGAAACGGAAAAACGAAGAAAGAAACGGAGAAACGGAGAAATAAATGGAGAAACGAAGAAATAAACGGAGAAACGAAGAAAGAAACGGAGAAAAGAAGAAAAAAACGGAGAAACGAAGAAAGAAACGGAGTAACGAAGAAAGAAACGAAGAAACGTAGAAAGAAACGGAAAAACGAACAAAGAAACGGAGAAACGAAGAAAGAAACGGAGAAACGAAGAAAGAAACAGAGAAACGGACAAAGAAACGGAGAAACGGAGAAATAAATGGAGAAACGAAGAAAGAAACGGAGAAACGAAGAAAGAAACGGAGAAACGCTTCTCCGTATCACCGTTTCTCCGTTTCTCGGTTTCTCCGTTTCCCCGTTTCTCGATTTCTCCGATTCTCGGTTTCTCCGTTTCTCCGTTTCTCGGTTTCTCCGTTTCTCCGTTTCTCGGTTTCTCGGTTTCTCCGTTTCACGGTTTCTCCGTTTCTCCGTTTCGCGGTTTTTCCGTTTCTCGTTTCTCCGATTCTCCGTTTCACCGCTTTTTGTTCGTTTCTCCATTTATTTCTCCGATTCTCCGTTTCTTTCTTCGTTTCTTCGTTTCTTTCTCCGTTTCTTTCTTCGTTTCTCCGTTTCTTTGTTCGTTTCTCCGTTTTTTGGTCGTTTCTCCGTTTCTTTGTTCGTTTCTCCGTTTCTTTGCTCGATTCTCCGTTTCTTTGTTCGTTTCTGTATTTCTTTGTTCGTTTCTCCGTTTCTTTGTTCGTTTCTTCGTTTCCTTGTTCGTTTCTCCGTTTCTTTGTTCGTTTCTCCGTTTCTTTGTTCGTTTCTTCGTTTCTCCGTTTCTTTCATCGTTTCTCCGTTTCTTTGTTCGTTTCTCCGTTTCTCCGTTTCTTTCTTCGTTTCTCCGTTTCTTTCTTCGTTTCTCCGTTTCTTTCTTCGTTTCTCCGTTTCTTTCTTCCTTTCTGCATTTATTTCTCCGTTTCTCCGTTTCTTTCTTCGTTTCTCCATTCCTTTCTTCGTTTCTCCGTTTCTTTCATCGTTTCTCCGTTTCTTTGTTCATTTCTCCGTTTCTTTCTTCGTTTCTTCGTTTCTTTCTTCGTTACTCCGTTTCTTTCTTCGTTTCTCCGTTTCTTTCTTCGTTTCTCCGTTTATTTCTTCGTTTCTCCATTTATTTCTCCGCTTTTCCGTTTCTTTCTTCGTTTCTCCGTTTCTTTGTTCGCTTCTCCGTTTCTTTGTTCGTTTCTCCGTTTCTTTCTTCGTTTCTCCGTTTCTTTCTTCGTTTCTCCGTGTCTTTCTCCGTTTCTCGGTTTATTTCTTCGTTTCTCCATTTATTTCTCCGATTCTCCGTTTCTTTCTTCGTTTCTTCGTTACTCCGTTTATTTCTCCGATTCTCCGTTTCTTTCTTCGTTTCTTCGTTACTCCGTTTATTTCTTCGTTTCTCCGTTTCTCTCTTCGTTTCTCCGATTCTTTCTTCGTTTCTCCGTTTCTTTGTTCATTTCTCCGTTTCTTTCTTCGCTTCTCCGTTTCTTTGTTCGTTTCTCCGTTTCTTTCTTCGTTTCTCCGTTTCTTTCTTCGTTTCTCCGTGTCTTTCGCCGTTTCTCGGTTTATTTCTTCGTTTCTCCATTTATTTCTCCGATTCTCCGTTTCTTTCTTCGTTTCTTCGTTACTCCGTTTATTTCTCCGATTCTCCGTTTCTTTCTTCGTTTCTTCGTTACTCCGTTTATTTCTTCGTTTCTCCATTTATTTCTCCGTTTCTCCGTTCCTTTCTTCGTTTCTCCGTGTCTTTCATCGTTTCTCCGTTTCTTTCTTCGTTTCTCCGTTTCTTTCTTCGTTTCTCCGTTTCTTTCTTCGTTTCTCCGTTTCTTTGTTCATTTCTACGTTTCTTTCTTCGTTTCTTTCTTCGTTACTCCGTTTCTTTCTTCGTTTCTCCGTTTCTTTCTCCGATTCTCCGTTTCTTTCTTCGTTTCTTTCTTCGTTACTCCGTTTCTTTCTTCGTTCCTCCGTTTCTATCTTCGTTTCTCTGTTTCTTTCTTCATTTCTCCGTTTATTTCTTCGTTTCTCCATTTATTTCTCCGTTTCTCAGTTTCTTTCTTCGTTTCTCCGTTTCTTTGTTCGTTTCTCCGTTTCTTTGTTCGTTTCTTCGTTTCTTTCTTCGTTACTCCGTTTCTTTCTTCGTTTCTCCGTTTCTTTCTTCGTTTCTCCGTTTCTTTCTTCGTTTCTCCGTTTATTTCTTCGTTTCTCCATTTATTTCTCCGTTTCTCCGTTTCTTTCTTCGTTTCTCCGTTTCTTTGTTCGTTTCTCCGTTCCTTTCTTTGTTTACTCGTTTCTTTCTTCGTTACTCCGTTTCTTTCTTCCTTTCTCCATTTATTTCTCCGCTTCTTTCTTCGTTTCTCCGTTTCCTTGTTCGTTTCTTCGTTTCTTTCTCCGTTACTCCGTTTCTTTCTTCGTTTCTCCGTTTCTTTCTTCGTTTCTCCGTTTCTTTCTTCGTTTCTCCGTTTCTTTGTGCATTTCTCCGTTTCTTTCTTCGTTTCTTCGTTTCTTTCTTCGTTACTCCGTTTCTTTCTTCGTTTCTCCGTTTCTTTCTTCGTTTCTCTGTTTATTTCTTCGTTTCTCCATTTATTTCTCCGCTGTTCCGTTTCTTTCTTCGTTTCTCCGTTTCTTTGTTCGCTTCTCCGTTTATTTCTTCGTTTCTCCATTTATTTCTCCGCTTTTCCGTTTCTTTCTTCGTTTCTCCGTTTCTTTGTTCGCTTCTCCGTTTCTTTGTTCGTTTCTCCGTTTCTTTCTTCGTTTCTCCGTTTCTTTCTTCGTTTCTCCGTGTCTTTCTCCGTTTCTCGGTTTATTTCTTCGTTTCTCCATTTATTTCTCCGTTTCTCCGTTTCTTTCTTCGTTTCTTCGTTACTCCGTTTATTTCTCCGATTCTCCGTTTCTTTCTTCGTTTCTTCGTTACTCCGTTTATTTCTTCGTTTCTCCGTTTCTTTCTTCGTTTCTCCGTTTCTTTGTTCATTTCTACGTTTCTTTCTTCGTTTCTTTCTTCGTTACTCTGTTTCTTTCTTCGTTTCTCCGTTTCTTTCTCCGATTCTCCGTTTCTTTCTTCGTTTCTTTCTTCGTTACTCCGTTTCTTTCTTCGTTCCTCCGTTTCTATCTTCGTTTCTTCGTTTCTTTCTTCGTTACTCCGTTTCTTTCTTCGTTCCTCCGTTTCTATCTTCGTTTCTCCGTTTCTTTCTTCATTTCTCCGTTTATTTCTTCGTTTCTCCATTTATTTCTCCGTTTCTCAGTTTCTTTCTTCGTTTCTCCGTTTCTTTCTTCGTTTCTCCGTTTCTTTGTTCGTTTCTCCGTTTCTTTCTTCGTCTCTCCGTTTCTTTGTTCGTTTCTCCGTTTCTTTCCCCGTTTCTTCGTTTCTTTCTTCGTTTCTCCGTTTCTTTGTTCGTTTCTCCGTTTCTTTCTCTGTTTCTGCGTTTCTTTGTTCGTTTCTCCGTTTGTTTCTTCATTTCTCCATTTATTTCTCCGTTTCTCCGTTTCTTTGTTCGTTTCTCCATTTCTTTCTCCGTTTCTCGGTTTATTTCTTCGTTTCCCCATTTAGGTGGACCGGAAAGTAATGTCGTTTCTGCGCATGTCACTATTTGATTGTCATTTGTCAGCTCATTGTGTACATTAAAGTCGTAGCAAAGACATTCTGAGGTTATAGTGACTTGTTTAGTTATAAATAATTAAATTTAAAATTTTTGTTACAATTTTGGGTGAAATGGCCAGCCAAATACCAGAAGAGGTACATATCCGGCATTGCATGCTTTTTGAGTTTCGCAAGGGTAGTAACGCAACAGTTGCTACCAAAAACATTTGCGATGTTTATCCAAATGCATTAGACGTTCGTAAATGCCAAAGGTGGTTTTCCAAGTTCAAATCCGGTAATTTTGATCTTTCCGACTCGTATCGATCAGGAAGACCAACAACGTTAGACAATGACGTGTTAAGTGCGGAAGTGGAAGCAAATCCGTGTCAGACAATCGAGGAATTGTCAAACAGTCTTAACCAACCTTGGTCGACCATCCAAGCACATTTGCAGCAGATTGGGAAAGTAAGCAGAGCAGGTGTTTGGGTCCCGCATAATCTGTCCGAAGAGAACAAGGCTAACCGATCCACCACATGCAACTTATTGCTTCAACGGCACAATACAGAAGCGTTTTTTGATCGCTTGATCACCGGAGATGAAAAGTGGGTTCTTTATGATAATCCAAAACGCAAAAGGCAGTTGCTCTCTCCAAATGAATCGCCACAAAGTACTGCTAAGCCAGGTTTACACCCCAAAAAGGCCCTTTTGTGTGTTTGGTGGAGTATTCGCGGCGTTGTTCATTTTGAAGTGCTGAAACCTGGACAGACTGTGAATGCAGACCTTTACTGTGAACAATTAGATCGTGTAAATAAATCTTTAATTGAAAAGTGGCCAGCGATTGTCAACAGAAAAGGCGTTATTCTGCAACACGATAATGCAAGACCGCACTGCGCAAGACGAACCTTGGCAAAAATTAATGAATTGGGGTGGGAGGTACTGCCTCACCCACCATACTCGCCCGATGTTGCACCATCGGATTTCCATTTATTCCGATCGCTTCAACACTTTCTAAGTGGCAAAAGATTTGCAAATTTGGATGATATTCAAAATGCCATCTCTGTATATTTTGCTCAAAAACCAATTGATTTTTATCGATCCGGCATTGAAAATTTGCACACTAGATGGCAAAAGGTTGTTGATAATGAGGGTGATTATATCATTGATTAAAAATAAAAACTCGTTAAAAATTTATGTGTTTGAATGTAATGTAAGGAAACGACATTACTTTCCGGTCCCCCTAATATTTCTTCGATTCTCCGTTTATTTCTTCGTTTCTCCATTTATTTCTCCGTTTCTCCGTTTCTTTGTTCGTTTCTCCATTTATTTCTCCGTGTCTTCGTTTCCTTGTTCGTTTCTCCGTTTCATTGTTCGTTTCTCCGTTTGTTTCTCCGTTTCTCCGTTTCTTTGTTCGTTTCTCCATCTATTTCTCCGTGTCTTCGTTTCTTTGTTCGTTTCTCCGTTTCTTTCTTCGTTTCTTCGTTTCGTTCTTCGTTTCTCCGTTTCTTTCATCGTTTCTCCGTTTCTTTGTTCGTTTCTCCGTTTCTTTGTTCGTTTCTCCGTTTCTTTTTTTCGTTTCTCCGTTTCTTTGTTCGTTTCTCCGTTTCTTTGTTCGTTTCTCCGTTTCTTTGTTCGTTTCTCCATTTCTACGTTTCTTTGTTCGTTTCTCCGTTCCTTTCTTCGTTTCTCCGTTTATTTCGTCGTTTCTCCGTTTCTTTCTTCGTTACCTGTGTCTTTCTTCGTTTCTTCGATTCTTTCTTTGTTTCTCCGTTTCTTTCATCGTTTCTTTCTCCGTTCCTCCGTTTCTTTCTTCGATTCTCCGTTTATTTCTCCGTTTCTTTCTTCGTTCCTCCGTTTCTTTCTTTGTTTCTCCGTTTCTTTCTTCATTTCTCCGTTTATTTCTTCGTTTCTCTGTTCCATTCTTCGTTTCTGCGTTTCTTTGTTCGTTTCTCCGTTTCTTTCTTCGTTTCTTCGTTTCTTTCTTCGTTTCTCCGTTTCTTTCATCGTTTCTCCGTTTCTTTCTCCGTTTCTCCGTTTCGATTAAATGATTGTAATAATTATAATTTCTATTATAAATCATTTGAGCTATAGTTAAATTATACACTAATACTCTAAATACATATTTAATATATTTTTTAATCTCTTTAGCCTCCAGAAGAATTTTATTTATACTATTTACTGTATATTATAATTTACACAGAATCGGAAATAAATCTAATTATTTATTTATAATAATTATTGTTCATTCACTTATTTTACCAAACATTTCGATTCTTCATGTATTAATCAAATGTTAAATTGATATATCTCATAGACAATTATTACTTTCCATGTTTTAACACTTTAAGAAACATCTCTTTACTTTGAAGTTCGATCAAAATCAATTGCTAGAGGCGAATCAATCATTTTTAATGCATAAATAAGATGCACATTGTTCGATCAGCATAGGGAACATGCGTAAATGTTAATAACAATCTCTGAAATGAACAAACATTCACAGAAACCGTTCGCCTTCGCAGACTTCGCAATATTTCGACATTTATTTATCATAATTAATAACAACCGTCGTTGCACCGTAGATTAAACAATTTTTGACAATGTTTCGGTATAAAAAGCCATCAATTTCTTGAAATATTTGGTTAGATCGAACAAGTACGATCGAAGAAGCCGTGGAATAAAATAAATGAATATTTCTCTACATATCGGAATTATAGTTTGTATGTATGCAAATATATTCTGAACCCGCTATTACAAATCCCTGTACCGTGGCAATTACGTGGGTTGCCATCTATTGGAGAAAGGGTTAAACTACACTTAAGGGGTGAAAACACCTGGCGGAGAAACGCTCAAGTTTGTCGAGGAATTGTTCTAATTTCCACAAATAGATGGCGCGACAAGTACAATTTACCGACATTAGAGATAAGTATTTCCATTTGTATGATATTCCCTACCGTGCGATAAAATAAATAAATACTTTTGTACAAACTTTTGTATGTTTCATCTTTCGAATAAATGTAAAATTAAACCTTCCCCGGTAAATTTTATTCTTGAATTTATTAATGTTTCTAGGACGATTTATTTCAGTATAAAGAGTGCTATAGGTGGGAAATTTGTGTACATAATAATTATTGAGTATAAAATAATTTTTCTTTTATTAGAGGTTAATATATTAAATAAGGAAGAAGAGTTCATCTTTATTATCTTAAATATAAAATTAAAATTAAAGAAATATTTGAATATAAAATGAAATATGTTAAAAATGTATTTTTGTTAATTATTAATAAAATAACTATAATAGATGTTTGTATAACAGATGAATATCCTATAATTATTATGATTGATTTTTTTGTTTAAGCAAATGATACGGGCAATAATTACATTAATTAGGCAAATAACATAAATTTCATTATTAAATTTTAATATGAGTTCTATAATAATTACAGGAATTAATTTTATTAAAGTTATTATAAAGAATATATTAATTCAATTTAATGAACAAATTAAAGAAATGAATCGAACATTTAAAGAGTACATCCCAATTATTAAGATAATGAAAAAAAAATAATTATTATAAATAAATAATTAGATTTATTTCCGATTCTGTGTAAATTATTATATATAGTAAATAGTATAAATAAAATTCTTCTGGAGGCTAAAGAGATTAAAAAATATATTAAATATGTATGTAGAGTATTAGTGTCTAATTTAACTATAGATCAAATGATTTATAATAGAAATTATAAATATTATAATCATTTAATCGAAACGGAGAAACGGAGAAACGGAGAAACGATGAAACGAAGGAAGAAACGGAGAAACGAAGAAAGAAACGGAGAAACGAAGAAAGAAACTGAGAAACGAAGAAAGAAACGGAGAAACGAAGAAAGAAACGGAGAATCGGAGAAATAAATGGAGAAACGAAGAAATAAACCGAGAAACGAAGAAAGGAACGGAGAAACGGAGAAATAAATAGAGAAACGAAGAAATAAACGGAGAAACGAAGAAAGAAACGGAGAAACGGACAAAGAAACGGAGAAACGAAGAAAGAAACGTAGAAACGAAGAAAGAAACGGAGAATCGGTGAAATAAATGGAGAAACGAAGAAATAAACCGAGAAACGGAGAAAGAAACGGAGAACCGAACAAAGAAACGGAGAAATGAAGAAAGAAACGGAGAAACGAACAAAGAAACGGAGAAACGTACTAAGAAACGGAGAAACGAAGAAAGAAACGGAGAAACGAAGAAAGAAACGCAGAAACGAAGAAAGAAACGGAGAAACGAAGAAAGAAACGGAGAAACGAAGAAAGAAACGGAGAAACGAAGAAAGATACGGAGAAACGGACAAATAAATGGAGAAAAGAAGAAATAAACGGAGAAACGAACAAAGAAACGGAGAAACGAACAAAGAAACGGAGAAACGAAGAAAGAAACGGAGAAACAAAGAAAGAAACGGAGAAACGGACAAAGAAACGGAGAAACGAAGAAAGAAACGGAGAAACGAAGAAAGAAACGGAGAAACGAACAAAGAAACGGAGAAACGAACAAAGAGACGGTGAAACGAACAAAGAAACGGAGAAACGAAGAAAGAAACGGAGAAACGAAGAAAGAAACGGAGAAACGAAGAAAGAAACGGAGAAACGAAGAAAGAAACGGAGAAACGAAGAAAGAAACGGAGAAACGAAGAAAGAAACGGTGAAACGAAGAAAGAAACGGAGAAACGGAGAAATAAATGGAGAAACGAAGAAATAAACGAAGAAACGAAGAAAGAATCGGAGAAATGAACAAAGAAACGTAGAAACGAAGAAAGAAACCTAGAAACGAAGAAAGAAACGAAGAAACGAAGAAAGGAACGGAGAAACGAACAAAGAAACGGAGAAACGAACAAAGAAACGGAGAAACGAACAAAGAAACGGAGAAACGAAGAAAGAAACGGAGAAACGAAGAAAGAAACGGAGAAACGAAGAAAGAAACGGAGAAACGAAGAAAGAAACGGAGAAACGAAGAAAGAAACGGAGAATCGGAGAAATAAATGGAGAAACGAAGAAATAAACGAAGAAACGAAGAAAGAAACGGAGAAACGGACAAAGAAACGGAGAAACGAAGAAAGAAACGGAGAAACGAACAAAGAAACGGAGAAACGAACAAAGAAACGGTGAAACGAACAAAGAAACGGAGAAACGAAGAAAGAAACGGAGAAACGAAGAAAGAAACGGAGAAACGAAGAAAGAAACGGAGAAACGAAGAAAGAAACGGAGAAACGTAGAAAGAAACGGAGAAACGAAGAAAGAAACGGTGAAACGAAGAAAGAAACGGAGAAACGGAGAAATAAATGGAGAAACGAAGAAATAAACGAAGAAACGAAGAAAGAATCGGAGAAATGAACAAAGAAACGGAGAAACGAAGAAAGAAACCTAGAAACGAAGAAAGAAACGAAGAAACGAAGAAAGAAACGGAGAAACGAACAAAGAAACGGAGAAACGAAGAAAGAAACGGAGAAACGGAGAAATAAATGGGGAAACGAAGAAATAAACGAAGAAACGAAGAAAGAATCGGAGAAATGAACAAAGAAACGCAGAAACGAAGAAAGAAACCTAGAAACGAAGAAAGAAACGAAGAAACGAAGAAAGAAACGGAGAAACGTACAAAGAAACGGAGAAGCGAAGAAAGAAACGGAGAAACGAACAAAGAAACGGAGAAACGAAGAAAGAAACGGAGAAACGAAGAAAGAAACGGAGAAACGAACAAAGAAACGGGGAAACGAACAAAGAAACGGAGAAACGAACAAAGAAACGGAGAAACGAAGAAAGAAACGGAGAAACGAAGAAAGAAACGGAGAAACGAAGAAAGAAACGGAGAAACGAAGAAAGAAACGGAGAATCGGAGAAATAAATGGAGAAACGAAGAAATAAACCGAGAAACGGAGAAAGAAACGGAGAAACGAAGAAAGAAACGGAGAAACGAAGAAAGAAACGGAGAAACGAAGAAAGAAACGGAGAAACGAAGAAAGAAACGGAGAATACGAACAAAGACACGGAGAAACGAAGAAAGAAACGGAGAAACGAAGAAAGAAACGGAGTAACGAAAAAAGAAACGAAGAAACGAAGAAAGAAACGGAGAATCGGAGAAATAAATGGAGAAACGAAGAAATAAACCGAGAAACGGAGAAAGAAACGGAGAAACGAACAAAGAAATGGAGAAACGAACGAAGAAACGGAGAAACGAACAAAGAAACGGAGAAACGAACAAAGAAACGGAGAAACGGAGAAATAAATGGAGAAACGAACAAAGAAACGGAGAAACGAAGAAAGAAACGGAGGAACGGAGAAATAAATGGAGAAACGAAGAAAGAAACGGAGAAACGAAGAAAGAAACGGAGAAACGGAGAAATAAATGGAGAAACGAAGAAATAAACGGAGAAACGAACAAAGAAACGTTTCTCCGTTTCTCCGTTTCTCCGTTTCTCCGTTTCTCCGTTTCTCCGTTTCTCGGTTTCTCTGTTTCTCCGTTTCTCCGTTTCTCGGTTTCTCCGTTTTTCCGTTTCTCCGTTTCTCCGTTTCTCCGTATCTCCGTTTCTCCGTTTCTCGGTTTCTCCGTTTCTCCGTCTCTCGGTTTCTCCGTTTCTCGGTTTCTCCGTTTCTCCGTTTCTCGGTTTTTCCGTTTCTCCGTTTCTCCGTTTCACCGTTTTTTGTTCGTTTCTCCATTTATTTCTCCGATTCTCCGTTTCTTTCTTCGTTTCTCCGTTTCTTTCTTCGTTTCTTCGTTTCTTCGTTTCTTTCTTTGTTTCTCCGTTTCTTTCATCGTTTCTCCGTTTCTTTCTTCGTTTCTCCGTTTCATTCTTCGTTTCTCCGTTTCTTTCTTCGTTTCTCCGTTTCTTTCTTCGTTTCCCGTTTCTTTCTTCGTTTCTTCGTTTCGTTCTGCGTTTCTCCTTTTCTTTCTTCGTTTCTCCGTTTGTTTCTTCGTTTCTCCATTTATTTCTCCGTTTCTCCGTTTCTTTCTTCCTTTCTCCGTTTCTTTCTTCGATTCTCCGTTTATTTCTTCGTTTCTCCATTTATTTCTTCGTTTCTCCATTTCTTTCTTCGTTTCTCCGTTTCTTTCTTCGTTTCTCCGATTCTTACTTCGTTTCTTCGTTTCTCCGTTTCTCGGTTTCTCCGTTTCTCCGTTTCGATTAAACGATTATAATAGTTGTAATTTGTATTATAAATCATTTGAGCTATAGTTAAATTATACACTAATACTCTAAATACATATTTAATATATTTTTTAATCTCTTTAGCCTCCAGAAGAATTTTATTTATACTATTTACTGTATATAATAATTTACACAGAATCGGAAATAAATCTAATTATTTATTTATAATAATTATTTCTTATTCACTTATTTTACCAAAAATTTCGATTCTTCATGTATTAATCAAATGTTAAATTGATATATCTCATAGACAATTATTACTTTCAACGTTTTAAAACTTTAAGAAGCATATCTTTACTTTGATGTTCGATCAAAATCAATTGCTAGAGGCGAATCAATCATTTTTAATGCAGAAATAAGATGCACATTGTTCGATCAATATAGGGAACATGCGTAAATGTTAATAACAATCGCTGAATTGAACAAACATTCACCGAAACCTTTCGCCTTCGAAGATTTCGCAATATCTTGATGTTTGTTTATCATAATTATTAACCACCGTCGTAGGATCATACATTAGACAATTATTAACAATGTCCTAGTATAAATAATGACTTAAAATATCATTTCGTTGAAATATTCCTTGTTCGCGAAGGAATTTTTCCTTGAGATCCAACTGACATTCTCAAGGCTACACGTATCGATTATCGATTCACAAGTATTTATCGCGGTGATTTTTCTATCTAAAAAAGCGATTATTTGAATTTTGGCACTTTTGTGTAAAAAATACCACTTCTACGCGTATTGCGTAAATTATGAGAATTAAACAAATGTTAAATTAATGTATCTAATGAACAATTGTTACTTTCCGTGCTTTAAAACTCTACGAAACACGTTTTAACGTGGAGTCTCGTTCAAAATCAATTTCGATAAGTTTCTTAATTAATTGCAATACATGAATAAGATGCACATTGTTCGATCAATATAGGGAACATGCGTAAATGTTAATAGCAATCGCAAAAATAAACAAACATTCACTGAAACCGTTCGCCTTCGCAGACTTCGCAATATCTTGACATTTACTTATCATAATTATTAACAACCGTCGTGGGACCGTAGATTAAACAATTTTTGACAATGTTTCGGTATGAAAAGCCATCAATTTCTTGAAATATTTGGTTAGATCGAACAAATACGATCGAAGAAGCCGTGGGATAAAATAAATGAATATTTCTCTACATATCGGAATTATAGTTTGTATGTATGCAAATATATTCTGAACCCGCAATTACAAATCCCTGTAACGTGGTAATTACATGGGTTGCCATCTATTGGAGGAAGGGTTAAACTACACTTAAGGGGTGAAAACACCTGGCGGAGAAACGCTCAGGTTTGTCGAGGAATTGTTCTAGTTTCCACAAATAAATGGCGCGACAAGTACAATTTACCGACATTAGAGATAAGTATTTCCATTTGTATGATATTCCCTACCGTGCGACAAAATAAATAAATACTTTTGTACAAACTTTTGTATGTTTCATCTTTCGAATAAATGTAAAATTAAACCTTCCACGGTAAATTTTATTCTTGAACATATTAATGTTTCTAGGACGATTTATTTCAGTATAAAGAGTGCTATAGGTGGGAAATTTGTGTACATAATAATTATTGAGTATAAAATAGTTTTTCTCTCATTAGAGGTTAATATATTAAATAAGGAAGAAGAGTTAATCTTTATTATTTTAAATATAAAAACTAAAATTAAAGAAATTATTGAAGATAAAATGAGATATGTTAAAAATGTATTTTTGTTAATTATTAATAAAATAACTATAATAGATGTTTGTATAACAGATAAATATCCTATCATTATTATGATTGATTTTTTTGTTTAAGCAAATGATACGAGCAATAATTACATTAATTAGGCAAATAAAATAAACTCCATTATTAAATTTTAATATGAGTTTTATAATAATTATAGGGATTAATTTTATTAAAGTTATTATAAAGGATAGATTAATTCAATTTAATGAATAAATTAAAGAAATGAATAGAACATTTAAAGAGTACATCCCAATTTTTAAGATAAGTGAAAAAAAAATAATTATTATAAATAAATAATTAGATTTACTGCCGATTCTGTGTAAATTATTATATATAGTAAATAGTATAAATAAAATTCTTCTGGAGGCTAAAGAGATTAAAAAATATATTAAATATGTATTTAGAGTATTAGTGTCTAATTTAACTATACTAGTACTAGTAGATCAAATGATTTATAATAGAAATTATAAATATTATAATCATTTAATCGAAACGGAGAAACGGAGAAACGGAGAAACGATGAAACGATGGATGAAACGGAGAAACGAAGAAAGAAACGGAGAAATGAAGAAAGAAACGAAGAAACGAAGAAAGAAACGGAGAAACGAGGAAATAAACCGAGAAACGGAGAAAGAAACGGAGAAACGAACAAAGAAACGGAGAAACGAAGAAAGAAACGGAGACACGAAGAATGAAACGGAGAAACGAAGAAAGAAACGGAGAAATAAATGGAGAAACGATGATATAAACGGAGAAACGATGAAAGAAACCGAGAAACGAGGAAATAAATGGCGAAACGAAGAAATAAACCGAGAAACGGAGAAAGAAACGGAGAAATGAACAAAGAAACGGAGAAACGAAGAAAGAAACGGAGAAACGAAGAAAGAAACGGAGAAACGGAGAAATAAATGGAGAAACGAAGAAAGAAACGGAGAAACGAAGAAAGAAACGGAGAAACGAAGAAAGAAACGGAGAAACGAATAAAGAAACGGAGATACGAAGAAAGAAACGGTGGAACGAACAAAGAAACGGAGAAACGAAGAAAGAAACGGAGAAACGGAGAAAGAAACGGAGAAACGAACAAAGAAACAGAGAAACGGAGGAATAAATGGAGAAACGAAGAAATAAACGGAGAAACGAACAAAGAAACGGAGAAACAAAGAAAGAAGCGGAGAAACGAACAAAGAAACGGAGAAACGAACAAAGAAACGAACAAAGAAACGGAGAAACGGAGAAATAAATGGAGAAACGAAGAAATAAACGGAGAAACGAAGAAAGAAACGGTGAAACGAAGAAATAAACGGAGAAACGAAGAAAGAAACGGAGAAACGATAAAAGAAACGGAGAAACGAAGAAAGAAACGGAGAAATAAATGGAGAAACGATGATATAAACGGAGAAACGATGAAAGAAACCGAGAAACGAGGAAATAAATGGCGAAACGAAGAAATAAACCGAGAAACGGAGAAAGAAACGGAGAAACGAACAAAGAAACGGAGAAACGAAGAAAGAAACGAGAAACGAAGAAAGAAACGGAGAAACGGAGAAATAAATGGAGAAACGAAGAAAGAAACGGAGAAACGAAGAAAGAAACGGAGAAACGAAGAAAGAAACGGAGAAACGAATAAAGAAACGGAGATACGAAGAAAGAAACGGTGGAACGAACAAAGAAACGGAGAAACGAAGAAAGAAACGGAGAAACGGAGAAAGAAACGGAGAAACGAACAAAGAAACAGAGAAACGGAGAAATAAATGGAGAAACGAAGAAATAAACGGAGAAACGAACAAGGAAACGGAGAAACAAAGAAAGAAGCGGAGAAACGAACAAAGAAACTGAGAAACGAACAAAGAAACGAACAAAGAAACGGAGAAACGGAGAAATAAATAGAGAAACGAAGAAATAAACGGAGAAACGAAGAAAGAAACGGAGAAACGAAGAAATAAACGGAGAAACGAAGAAAGAAGCGGAGAATCGGAGAAACGTAGAAAGAAACGGAGAAACGGAGAAACGGGGAAAGACACGGAGAAACGATCAAAGAAACGTAGAAACGAACAAAGAAACGGAGAAACGAAGAAAGAAACGGAGAAACGAAGAAAGAAACGGAGAAACGAACAAAGAAACGGAGAAACGTTTCTCCGTTTCTCCGTTTCTCCGTTTCTCCGTTTCTCCGTTTCTCCGTTTCTCCGTTTCTCGGTTTCTCCGTTTCTCGGTTTCTTCGTTTCTCCGTTTCTCGGTTTCTCCGTTTCTCCGTTTCTCCGTTTCTCGGTTTCTCCGTTTCACGGTTTCTCCGTTTCTCCGTTTCTCGGTTTCTCCGTTTCTCCGTTTCTCCGTTTCTCCGTTTCTCCGTTTCTCCGTTTCTCGGTTTCTGTGTTTCTCCGTTTCTCCGTTTCTCGGGTTTTCCGTTTCTCCGTTTCACCGTTTTTTGTTCGTTTCTCCATTTATTTCTCCGATTCTCCGTTTCTTTCTTCGTTTCTCCGTTTCTTTCTTCGTTTCTTCGTTTCTTCGTGTCTTTCTTTGTTTCTCCGTTTCTTTCATCGTTTCTCCGTTTCTTTCTTCGTTCCTCCGTTTCTTTCTTCGATTCTCCGTTTATATCTTCGTTTCTCAGTTTCTTTCTTCGTTTCTCCGTTTCTTTCTTCGTTTCTCCGTTTCTTTCTCCGTTTCTCGGTTTATTTCTTCGTTTCTCCGTTTCTTTCTTCGTTTCTCCGTTTCTTTCATCGTTGTTCCGTTTATATCTTCGTTTCTCCATTTATTTCTCCGTTTCTTTCTTCGTTTCTCCGTTTATTTCTTCGTTTCTCCATTTACTTCTCCGTTTCTTTCTTCGTTTGTCCGTTTCTTTGTTCGTTTCTCCGTTTCTTTGTTCGTTTCTCCGTTTCTTTGTTCGTTTCCCCGTTTCTTTCTTCGTTTCTCCGTTTCTTTCATCGTTTCTCCGCTTCTTTGTTCGTTTCTCCGTTCCTTTCTTCATTTCTCCGTTTATTTCTTCGTTTCTCCATTTATTTCCCCGTTTCTCCGTTTCTTTCTTCGATTCTCCGTTTCTTTCTTCGTTTCTCCGTTTCTTTGATCGTTTCTCCGTTTCTTTCCCCGTTTCTTCGTTTCTTTCTTCGTTTCTCCGTTTCTTTGTTCGTTTCTCCGTTTCTTTCTTTGTTTATCCGTTTCTTTGTTCGTTTTTCCGTTTATTTCTTCATTTCTCCATTTATTTCTCCTTTTCTCCGTTTCTTTGTTCGTTTCTCCGTTTCTTTGTTCGTTTCTCCGTTTCTTTGTTCGTTTCTCCGTTTCTTTCTTCGTTTCTCCGTTTCTTTGTTCGTTTCTCCGTTTCTTTCTCCGTTTCTCCGTTTATTTCTTCGTTCTCCATTTATTTCTCCGATTCTCCGTTTCTTTCTTCGTTTCTCAGTTTCTATCTTCGTTTCTCCGTTTCTTTCTTCGTTTCTCCGTTTCTTTCTTCGTTTCTCCGTTTCTTTCTTCGTTTCTCCGTTTCTTCCTTCGTTTCTTCGGTTCTCCGTATCTCCGTTTTTCCGTTTCGATTAAATGATTCTAATAGTTATAATTTCTATTATAAATCATTTCAGCTATAGTTAAATTATACACTAACACTCTAAACACATATTTAATATATTTTTTAATCTCTTTAGCCTCCAGAAGAATTTTATTTATACTATTTACTGTAGATAATAATTTACACATAATCGGAAATAAATCTAATTATTTATTTATAATAATTATTTTTTTTTCACTTATTTTACGAAAATTTCGATTCTTCATGTATTAATCAAATGTTAAATTGATATATCTCATAGACAATTATTACTTTCCATGTTTTAAAACTTTAAGAAACATCCCTTTACTTTGATGTTCGACCAAAATCAATTGCTAGATGCGAATCAATCATTTTTAATGCATAAATAAGATGCACATTGTTCGATCAATATAGGGAACATGCGTAAATGTTAATAACAATCGCTGAAATGAACAAACATTCACTGAAACCGTTCGCCTTCGCAGACTTCGCAATATCTTGACATTTCTTTATCACAATTAATAACAACCGTCGTTGGACCGTAGATTAAACAATTTTTGACAATGTTTCGGTATAAAAAGCCATCAATTTCTTGAAATATTTGGTTAGATCGAACAAATACGATTGAAGAAGCCGTGGGATAAAATAAATGAATATTTCTCTACATATCGGAATTATAGTTTGTATTTATGCAAATATATTCTGTACCCGCAATTACAGATCCCTGTAACGTGGTAATTACATGGGTTGCCATCTATTGGAGAAAGGGTTAAACTACACTTAAGGGGTGAAAACACCTGGCGGAGAAACGCTCAAGTTTGTCGAGGAATTGTTCTAATTATCCACAAATAGATGGCGCGACAAGTACAATTTACCGACATTAGAGATAAGTATTTCCATTTGTATGATATTCCCTACCGTGCGATAAAATAAATAAATACTTTTGTACAAACTTTTGTATGTTTCATCTTTCGAATAAATGTAAAATTAAACCTTCCCCGGTAAATTTTATTCTTGAATTTATTAATGTTTCTAGGACGATTTATTTCAGTATAAAGAGTGTTATAGGTGGGAAATTTGTGTACATAATAATTATTGAGTATAAAATAATTTTTCTTTTATTAGAGGTTAATATATTAAATAAGGAAGGAGAGTTCATCTTTATTATCTTAAATATAAAATTAAAGTTAAAGAAATATTTGAATATAAAATGAAATATGTTAAAAATGTATTCTTGTTAATTATTAATAAAATAACTATAATAGATGTTTGTATAACAGATGAATATCCTATAATTATTATGATTGATTTTTTTGTTTAAGAAAATGATACGGGCAATAATTACATTAATTAGGCAAATAACATAAATTTCATTATTAAATTTTAATATGAGTTCTATAATAATTACAGGGATTAATTTTATTAAAGTTATTATAAAGAATATATTAATTCAATTTAATGAACAAATTAAAGAAATGAATCGAACATTTAAAGAGTACATCCCAATTATTAAGATAATGAAAAAAAAATAATTATTATAAATAAATAATTAGATTTATTTCCGATTCTATGTAAATTATTATATATAGTAAATGGTATAAATAAAATTCTTCTGGAGGCCAAAGGGATTAAAAAATATATTAAATATGTATTTAGAGTATTAGTGTCTAATTTAACTATAGATCAAATGATTTATAATAGAAATTATAAATATTATAATCATTTAACCGAAACGGTGAAACGGAGAAACGGAGAAACGAACAAAGAAACGTTGAAACGAACAAAGAAACGGACAAACGAAGAAAGAAACGGAGAAACGAAGAAAGAAACTGAGAAACGAAGGAAGATACGGAGAATCGGAGAAATAAATGGAGAAACGAAGAAATAAACCGAGAAACGGAGAAAGAAACGGAGAAACGAACAAAGAAACGGTGAAACGAACAAAGAAACGGAGAAACGAACAAAGAAACGGAGGAACGAAGAAAGAAACGGAGAAACGAAGAAAGAAACGGAGGAACGAAGAAAGAAACGGAGAAACGAAGAAAGAAACGGAGAAATAAATGGAGAAACGAAGATATAAACGGAGAAACGATGAAAGAAACGGAAAACGAAGAAAGAAACGGAGAAACGAAGAAAGAAACGGAGAAACGAAGAAAGAAACGGAGAAACGAAGAAAGAAACGGAGAAACGAACAAAGAAACGGAGAAACGAAGAAAGAAACGGAGAAACGAAGAAAGAAACGGAGAAACGGACAAAGAAACGGAGAAACGAAGAAAGAAACGGAGAAACGAACAAAGAAACGGAGAAACGAACAAAGAAACAGAGAAACGAACAAAGAAACGGTGAAACGAACAAAGAAACGGAGAAACGAAGAAAGAAACGGAGAAACGAAGAAAGAAACGGAGAAACGAAGAAGAAACGGAGAAACGAAGAAAGAAACGGAGAAACGAAGAAAGAAACGGAGAAACGAAGAAAGAAACAGAGAAACGGAGAAATAAATGGAGAAACGAAGAAATAAACGAAGAAACGAAGAAAGAATCGGAGAAATGAACAAAGAAACGGAGAAACGAAGAAAGAAACCTAGAAACGAAGAAAGAAACGAAGAAACGAAGAAAGAAACGGAGAAACGAACAAAGAAACGGAGAAGCGAAGAAAGAAACGGAGAAACGAACAAAGAAACGGAGAAACGAACAAAGAAACGGAGAAACGAAGAAAGAAACGGAGAAACGAACAAAGAAACGTTGAAACGAACAAAGAAACGGAGAAACGAAGAAAGAAACGGAGAAACGAAGAAAGAAACGGAGAAACGAAGAAATAAACGGAGAAACGAAGAAAGAAGCGGAGAATCGGAGAAACGTAGAAAGAAACGGAGAAACGGAGAAACGGGGAAAGACACGGAGAAACGATCAAAGAAACGTAGAAACGAACAAAGAAACGGAGAAACGAAGAAAGAAACGGAGAAACGAAGAAAGAAACGGAGAAACGAACAAAGAAACGGAGAAACGTTTCTCCGTTTCTCCGTTTCTCCGTTTCTCCGTTTCTCCGTTTCTCCGTTTCTCCGTTTCTCGGTTTCTCCGTTTCTCGGTTTCTTCGTTTCTCCGTTTCTCGGTTTCTCCGTTTCTCCGTTTCTCCGTTTCTCGGTTTCTCCGTTTCACGGTTTCTCCGTTTCTCCGTTTCTCGGTTTCTCCGATTCTCCGTTTCTCCGTTTCTCCGTTTCTCCGTTTCTCCGTTTCTCGGTTTCTGTGTTTCTCCGTTTCTCCGTTTCTCGGGTTTTCCGTTTCTCCGTTTCACCGTTTTTTGTTCGTTTCTCCATTTATTTCTCCGATTCTCCGTTTCTTTCTTCGTTTCTCCGTTTCTTTCTTCGTTTCTTCGTTTCTTCGTGTCTTTCTTTGTTTCTCCGTTTCTTTCATCGTTTCTCCGTTTCTTTCTTCGTTCCTCCGTTTCTTTCTTCGATTCTCCGTTTATATCTTCGTTTCTCAGTTTCTATCTTCGTTTCTCCGTTTATTTCTTCGTTTCTCCGTTTCTTTCTTCGTTTCTCCGTTTCTTTCATCGTTGTTCCGTTTATATCTTCGTTTCTCCATTTATTTCTCCGTTTCTTTCTTCGTTTCTCCGTTTATTTCTTCGTTTCTCCATTTACTTCTCCGTTTCTTTCTTCGTTTGTCCGTTTCTTTGTTCGTTTCTCCGTTTCTTTGTTCGTTTCTCCGTTTCTTTGTTCGTTTCCCCGTTTCTTTCTTCGTTTCTCCGTTTCTTTCTTCGTTTCTCCGTTTCTTTCATCGTTTCTCCGCTTCTTTGTTCGTTTCTCCGTTCCTTTCTTCATTTCTCCGTTTATTTCTTCGTTTCTCCATTTATTTCCCCGTTTCTCCGTTTCTTTCTTCGATTCTCCGTTTCTTTCTTCGTTTCTCCGTTTCTTTGATCGTTTCTCCGTTTCTTTCCCCGTTTCTTCGTTTCTTTCTTCGTTTCTCCGTTTCTTTGTTCGTTTCTCCGTTTCTTTCTTTGTTTATCCGTTTCTTTGTTCGTTTTTCCGTTTATTTCTTCATTTCTCCATTTATTTCTCCTTTTCTCCGTTTCTTTGTTCGTTTCTCCGTTTCTTTGTTCGTTTCTCCGTTTCTTTGTTCGTTTCTCCGTTTCTTTCTTCGTTTCTCCGTTTCTTTGTTCGTTTCTCCGTTTCTTTCTCCGTTTCTCCGTTTATTTCTTCGTTCTCCATTTATTTCTCCGATTCTCCGTTTCTTTCTTCGTTTCTCAGTTTCTATCTTCGTTTCTCCGTTTCTTTCTTCGTTTCTCCGTTTCTTTCTTCGTTTCTCCGTTTCTTTCTTCGTTTCTCCGTTTCTTCCTTCGTTTCTTCGGTTCTCCGTATCTCCGTTTTTCCGTTTCGATTAAATGATTCTAATAGTTATAATTTCTATTATAAATCATTTCAGCTATAGTTAAATTATACACTAACACTCTAAACACATATTTAATATATTTTTTAATCTCTTTAGCCTCCAGAAGAATTTTATTTATACTATTTACTGTAGATAATAATTTACACATAATCGGAAATAAATCTAATTATTTATTTATAATAATTATTTTTTTTTCACTTATTTTACGAAAATTTCGATTCTTCATGTATTAATCAAATGTTAAATTGATATATCTCATAGACAATTATTACTTTCCATGTTTTAAAACTTTAAGAAACATCCCTTTACTTTGATGTTCGACCAAAATCAATTGCTAGATGCGAATCAATCATTTTTAATGCATAAATAAGATGCACATTGTTCGATCAATATAGGGAACATGCGTAAATGTTAATAACAATCGCTGAAATGAACAAACATTCACTGAAACCGTTCGCCTTCGCAGACTTCGCAATATCTTGACATTTCTTTATCACAATTAATAACAACCGTCGTTGGACCGTAGATTAAACAATTTTTGACAATGTTTCGGTATAAAAAGCCATCAATTTCTTGAAATATTTGGTTAGATCGAACAAATACGATTGAAGAAGCCGTGGGATAAAATAAATGAATATTTCTCTACATATCGGAATTATAGTTTGTATTTATGCAAATATATTCTGTACCCGCAATTACAGATCCCTGTAACGTGGTAATTACATGGGTTGCCATCTATTGGAGAAAGGGTTAAACTACACTTAAGGGGTGAAAACACCTGGCGGAGAAACGCTCAAGTTTGTCGAGGAATTGTTCTAATTATCCACAAATAGATGGCGCGACAAGTACAATTTACCGACATTAGAGATAAGTATTTCCATTTGTATGATATTCCCTACCGTGCGATAAAATAAATAAATACTTTTGTACAAACTTTTGTATGTTTCATCTTTCGAATAAATGTAAAATTAAACCTTCCCCGGTAAATTTTATTCTTGAATTTATTAATGTTTCTAGGACGATTTATTTCAGTATAAAGAGTGTTATAGGTGGGAAATTTGTGTACATAATAATTATTGAGTATAAAATAATTTTTCTTTTATTAGAGGTTAATACATTAAATAAGGAAGGAGAGTTCATCTTTATTATCTTAAATATAAAATTAAAGTTAAAGAAATATTTGAATATAAAATGAAATATGTTAAAAATGTATTCTTGTTAATTATTAATAAAATAACTATAATAGATGTTTGTATAACAGATGAATATCCTATAATTATTATGATTGATTTTTTTGTTTAAGAAAATGATACGGGCAATAATTACATTAATTAGGCAAATAACATAAATTTCATTATTAAATTTTAATATGAGTTCTATAATAATTACAGGGATTAATTTTATTAAAGTTATTATAAAGAATATATTAATTCAATTTAATGAACAAATTAAAGAAATGAATCGAACATTTAAAGAGTACATCCCAATTATTAAGATAATGAAAAAAAAATAATTATTATAAATAAATAATTAGATTTATTTCCGATTCTATGTAAATTATTATATATAGTAAATGGTATAAATAAAATTCTTCTGGAGGCCAAAGGGATTAAAAAATATATTAAATATGTATTTAGAGTATTAGTGTCTAATTTAACTATAGATCAAATGATTTATAATAGAAATTATAAATATTATAATCATTTAACCGAAACGGTGAAACGGAGAAACGGAGAAACGAACAAAGAAACGTTGAAACGAACAAAGAAACGGACAAACGAAGAAAGAAACGGAGAAACGAAGAAAGAAACTGAGAAACGAAGGAAGATACGGAGAATCGGAGAAATAAATGGAGAAACGAAGAAATAAACCGAGAAACGGAGAAAGAAACGGAGAAACGAACAAAGAAACGGTGAAACGAACAAAGAAACGGAGAAACGAACAAAGAAACGGAGGAACGAAGAAAGAAACGGAGAAACGAAGAAAGAAACGGAGGAACGAAGAAAGAAACGGAGAAACGAAGAAAGAAACGGAGAAATAAATGGAGAAACGAAGATATAAACGGAGAAACGATGAAAGAAACGGAAAACGAAGAAAGAAACGGAGAAACGAAGAAAGAAACGGAGAAACGAAGAAAGAAACGGAGAAACGAAGAAAGAAACGGAGAAACGAAGAAAGAAACGGAGAAACGAAGAAAGAAACGGAGAAACGAAGAAAGAAACGGAGAAACGGACAAAGAAACGGAGAAACGAAGAAAGAAACGGAGAAACGAACAAAGAAACGGAGAAACGAACAAAGAAACGGAGGAACGAAGAAAGAAACGGAGAAACGAACAAAGAAACGGAGAAACGAACAAAGAAACGGAGGAACGAAGAAAGAAACGGAGAAACGAAGAAAGAAACGGAGAAATAAATGGAGAAACGAAGATATAAACGGAGAAACGATGAAAGAAACGGAAAACGAAGAAAGAAACGGAGAAACGAAGAAAGAAACGGAGAAACGAAGAAAGAAACGGAGAAACGAAGAAAGAAACTGAGAAACGAAGAAAGAAACGGAGAATCGGAGAAATAAATGGAGAAACGAAGAAATAAACCGAGAAACGGAGAAAGAAACGGAGAAACGAACAAAGAAACGGAGAAACGGAGAAACGAACAAAGAAACGGAGAAACGAACAAAGAAACGGAGAAGCGAAGAAAGAAACGGAGAAACGGAGAAATAAATGGAGAAACGAAGAAATAAACGAAGAAACGAAGAAAGAATCGGAGAAATGAACAAAGAAACGGAGAAACGAAGAAAGAAACGGAGAAACGAACAAAGAAACGGGGAAACGAACAAAGAAACGGAACAACGAACAAAGAAGCTAAGACACGGAGAAATAAATGGAGAAACGAACAAAGAAACGGAGAAACGAAGAAAGAAACGGAGAAACAAAGAAAGAAACGGAAAAACGAAGAAAGAAACGGAGAAACGAAGAAAGAAACGGAGATACGAAGAAAGGAACGGTGAAACGAACAAAGAAACGGAGAAACGAAGAAAGAAACGGAGAAACGGAGAAAGAAACTGAGAAACGAACAAAGAAACGGAGATACGGAGAAATAAATGGAGAAACGAAGAAATAAACGGAGAAACGAACAAAGAAACGGAGAAACGAAGAAAGAAGCGGAGAAACGAACAAAGAAACGGAGAAACGAACAAAGAAACGGAGGAACGAAGAAAGAAACGGAGAAACGAACAAAGAAACGGAGCAACGAACAAAGAAGCTAAGACACGGAGAAATAAATGGAGAAACGAATAAAGAAACGGAGAAACGAAGAAAGAAACGGAGAAACAAAGAAAGAAACGGAGAAACGAAGAAAGAAACGGAGAAACGAAGAAAGAAACGGAGAAACGAAGAAAGAAACGGAGAAACGAGCAAAGAAACGGAGAAACGAAGAAAGAAACGGAGAAACGAAGAAAGAAACGGAGAAACGGAAAAATAAATGCAGAAACGAAGAAATAAACGGAGAAAGGAAGAAAGAAACGGAGAAACGAAGAAAGAAACGGAGAAACGGAGAAATAAATGGAGAAACGAAGAAATAAACGGAGAAACGGAGAAAGAAACGGAGAAACGAAGAAAGAAACGGAGAAATGAGGACAGAAACGGAGAAACGAAGAAAGAAACGGAGAAACGAAGAAAGAAACGGAGATACGAAGAAAGAAACAGAGAAACAAACAAAGAAACGGAGATACGAAGAAAGAAACGGAGAAACGAACAAAGAAACGGAGAAACGAAGAAAGAAACGGAGAAACGGAAAAATAAATGGAGAAACGAAGAAATAAACGGAGAAACGAACAAAGAAACGAGGAAACGAACAAGGAAACGGAGAAACGAACAAAGAAACGGAGAAACGAATAAAGAAAGGAGAAACGAACAAAGAAACGGAGAAACGGAGAAATAAATGGAGAAACGGTGAAATAAATGGAGAAACGAACAAAGAAACGGAGAAACGAACAAAGAAACGGAGAATCGAAGAAAGAAACGGCGAAACGAAGAAAGAAACAGTGCAACGTAGAAAGAAACGAAGAAACGAAGAAAGAAACGGAGTAACGAAGAAAGAAACGAAGAATCGAAGAAAGAATCGGAGAAATAAATGGAGAAACGAAGAAATAAGCCGAGTAACGGAGAAAGATACGGAGAAACGAACAAAGAAACTGAGAAACGAAGAAAGACACGGAGAAACGAACAAAGAAACGTAGAAACGAAGAAAGAAACGGAGAAACGAAGAAAGAAACGGAGAAACGGAGAAATAAATGCAGAAACGAAGAAATAAACGGAGAAAGGAAGAAAGAAACGGAGAAACGAAGAAAGAAACGGAGAAACGGAGAAATAAATGGAGAAACGAAGAAATAAACGGAGAAACGGAGAAAGAAACGGAGAAACGAAGAAAGAAACGGAGAAACGAAGACAGAAACGGAGAAACGAAGAAAGAAACGGAGAAACGAAGAAAGAAACGGAGATACGAAGAAAGAAACAGAGAAACAAACAAAGAAACGGAGATACGAAGAAAGAAACGGAGAAACGAACAAAGAAACGGAGAAACGAACAAAGAAACGGAGAAACGGAAAAATAAATGGAGAAACGAAGAAATAAACGGAGAAACGAACAAAGAAACGAGGAAACGAACAAAGAAACGGAGAAACGAACAAAGAAACGAGGAAACGAACAAAGAAACGGAGAAACGAACAAAGAAACGGAGAAACGAACAAAGAAAGGAGAAACGAACAAAGAAACGGAGAAACGGAGAAATAAATGGAGAAACGGTGAAATAAATGGAGAAACGAACAAAGAAACGGAGAAACGAACAAAGAAACGGAGAATCGAAGAAAGAAACGGAGAAACGAAGAAAGAAACAGTGTAACGAAGAAAGAAACGAAGAAAGAAACGGAGAATCGGAGAAATAAATGGAGAAACGAAGAAATAAACCGAGAAAGGGAGAAAGATACGGAGAAACGAACAAAGAAACGTAGAAACGAAGAACGAAACGGAGAAACGAAGAAAGAAACGGAGAAACGGAGAAATAAATGCAGAAACGAAGAAATAAACGGAGAAAGGAAGAAAGAAACGGAGAAACGAAGAAAGAAACGGAGAAACGGAGAAATAAATGGAGAAACGAAGAAATAAACGGAGAAACGGAGAAAGAAACGGAGAAACGAAGAAAGAAGCGGAGAAACGAAGACAGAAACGGAGAAACGAAGAAAGAAACGGAGAAACGAAGAAAGAAACGTAGATACGAAGAAAGAAACAGAGAAACAAACAAAGAAACGGAGATACGAAGAAAGAAACGGAGAAACGAACAAAGAAACGGAGAAACGAAGAAAGAAACGGAGAAACGGAAAAATAAATGGAGAAACGAAGAAATAAACGGAGAAACGAACAAAGAAACGAGGAAACGAACAAAGAAACGGAGAAACGAACAAAGAAACGGAGAAACGAACAAAGAAAGGAGAAACGAACAAAGAAACGGAGAAACGGAGAAATAAATGGAGAAACGGTGAAATAAATGGAGAAACGAACAAAGAAACGGAGAAACGAACAAAGAAACGGAGAATCGAAGAAAGAAACGGCGAAACGAAGAAAGAAACAGTGTAACGAAGAAAGAAACGAAGAAACGAAGAAAGAAACGGAGAATCGGAGAAATAAATGGAGAAACGAAGAAATAAACCGAGAAACGGGGAAAGATACGGAGAAACGAAGAAAGAAACGGAGAAACGAACAAAGAAACGGAGAAACGAACAAAGAAATGGAGAAACGAAGAAAGAAACGCAGAAACGAAGACAGAAACGGAGAAACGAAGAAAGAAACGGAGAAACGAAGAAAGAAACGGAGATACGAAGAAAGAAACAGAGAAACAAACAAAGAAACGTAGATACGAAGAAAGAAACGGAGAAACGAACAAAGAAACGGAGAAACGAAGAAAGAAACGGAGAAACGGAAAAATAAATGGAGAAACGAAGAAATAAACGGAGAAACGATAAAAGAAACGGGGAAAGGAACAAAGAAACGGAGAAACGAACAAAGAAACGGAGAAACTAACAAAGAAAGGAGAAACGAACAAAGAAACGGAGAAACGAACAAAGAAACGGAGAAACGAAGAAAGAAACGGAGAAACGAAGAAAGAAACGGAGAAACGGAGAAATAAATGGAGAAACGAAGAAATAAACGGAGAAACGAAGAAAGAAACGTAGAAACGAAGAAAGAAACGGAGAAACGAAGAAAAAAACGGAGTAACGAAGAAAGAAACGAAGAAACGAAGAAAGAAACGGAGAATCGGAAAAATAATTGGAGAAACGAAGAAATAAACCGAGAAACGGAGAAAGAAACGGAGAAACGAACAAAGAAACGGAGAAACGAAGAAAGAAACGGAGGAACGGAGAAATAAATGGAGAAACGAAGAAAGGAACGGAGAAACGAAGAAAGAAACGGAGAAACGGTGAAATAAATGGAGAAACGAAGAAATAACCGGAGAAACGAACAAAGAAACGGAGAATCGGAGAAATAAATGGAGAAACGAAGAAATAAACCGAGAAACGGAGAAAGAAACGGAGAAACGAAGAAGGAAACGGAGAAACGAACAAAGAAACGGAGAAACGAACAAAGAAACGGAGAAACGAACAAAGAAACGGAGAAACGAAGAAAGAAACGGAGAAATAAATGGAGAAACGAAGAAAGAAACGGAGAAACGGAGAAATAAATGGAGAAACGAAGAAATAAACGGAGAAACGAACAAAGAAACGGAGAATCGGAGAAATAAATGGAGAAACGAAGAAATAAACCGAGAAACGGAGAAAGAAACGGAGAAACGAAGAAGGAAACGGAGAAACGAACAAAGAAACGGAGAAACGAACAAAGAAACGGAGAAACGAAGAAAGGAACGGAGAAACGAAGAAAGAAACGGAGAAATAAATGGAGAAACGAAGAAATAAACGGAGAAACGAAGAAAGAAACGTAGAAACGAAGAAAGAAACGGAGAAACGAAGAAAGAAACGGAGTAACGAAGAAAGAAACGAAGAAACGGAGAATTGGAGAAATAATTGGAGAAACGAAGAAATAAACCGAGAAACGGAGAAAGAAACGGAGAAACGAACAAAGAAACGGAGAAACGAAGAAAGAAACGGAGAAACGAACAAAGAAACGGAGAAACGAAGAAAGAAACGGAGAAACGGAAAAATAAATGGAGAAACGAAGAAATAAACGGAGAAACGAACAAAGAAACGGGGAAACGAACAAAGAAACGGAGAAACGAACAAAGAAACGGAGAAACGAACACAGAAAGGAGAAACGAACAAAGAAACGGAGAAACGGAGAAATAAATGGAGAAACGGTGAAATAAATGGAGAAACGAACAAAGAAACGGAGAAACGAACAAAGAAACGGAGAATCGAAGAAAGAAACGGAGAAACGAAGAAAGAAACAGTGTAACGAAGAAAGAAACGAAGAAACGAAGAAAGAAACGGAGAATCGGAGAAATAAATGGAGAAACGAAGAAATAAACCGAGAAACGGAGAAAGAAACGGAGAAACGAAGAAAGAAACGGAGAAACGAACAAAGAAACGGAGAAATGAACAAAGAAACGGAGAAACGAAGAAAGTAACGGAGAAACGAAGAAAGAAACGGAGAAACGGAGAAATAAATGGAGAAACGAAGAAATAAACGGAGAAACGAAGAAAGAAACGTAGAAACGAAGAAAGAAACGGAGAAACGAAGAAAGAAACGGATTAACGAAGAAAGAAACGAAGAAACGAAGAAAGAAACGGAGAATCGGAGAAATAATTGGAGAAACGAAGAAATAAACCGAGAAACGGAGAAAGAAACGGAGAAACGAACAAAGAAACGGAGAAACGAAGAAAGAAACGGAGAAACGAATAAAGAAACGAAGAAGCGGACAAAGAAACGGAGAAACGAAGAAAGAAACGGAGGAACGGAGAAATAAATGGAGAAACGAAGAAAGAAACTGAGAAACGAAGAAAGAAACGGAGAAACGGAGAAATAAATGGAGAAATGAAGAAATAAACGGAGAAACGAACAAAGAAACGGAGAATCGGAGAAATAAATGGAGAAACGAAGAAATAAACCGAGAAACGAACAAAGAAACGGAGAAACGAAGAAAGAAACAGAGAAACGAATAAAGAAACGAAGGAGCGAACAAAGAAACGGAGAAACGAAGAAAGAAACGGAGGAACGGAGAAATAAATGGAGAAACGAAGAAAGAAACGGAGAAACGAAGAAAGAAACAGAGAAACGGAGAAATAAATGGAGAAACGAAGAAATAAACGGAGAAACGAACAAAGAAACGGAGAATCGGAGAAATAAATGGAGAAACGAAGAAATAAACCGAGAAACGGAGAAAGAAACGGAGAAACGAAGAAGGAAACGGAGAAACGAACAAAGAAACGGAGAAACGAACAAAGAAACGGAGAAACGAAGAAAGAAACGGAGAAACGAAGAAAGAAACGGAGAAACGGAGAAATAAATGGAGAAACGAAGAAAGAAACGGAGAAACGGAGAAATAAATGGAGAAACGAAGAAATAAACGGAGAAACGAACAAAGAAACGGAGAATCGGAGAAATAAATGGAGAAACGAAGAAATAAACCGAGAAACGGAGAAAGAAACGGAGAAACGAAGAAGGAAACGGAGAAACGAACAAAGAAACGGAGAAACGAACAAAGAAACGGTGAAACGAAGAAAGAAACGGAGAAACGAAGAAAGAAACGGAGAAACGGAGAAATAAATGGAGAAACGAAGAAATAAACGGAGAAACGAAGAAGGAAACGTAGAAACGAAGAAAGAAACGGAGAAACGTAGAAAGAAACGGAGTAACGAAGAAAGAAACGAAGAAACGGAGAATCGGAGAAATAAATGGAGAAATGAAGAAATAAACCGAGAAACGGAGAAAGAAACGGAGAAACGAAGAAGGAAACGGAGAAACGAACAAAGAAACGGAGAAACGAAGAAAGAAACGGAGAAACGAAGAAAGAAACGGAGAAACGGAGAAATAAACGTAGAAACGAAGAAATAAAAGGAGAAACGAAGAAGGAAACGTAGAAACGAAGAAAGAAACGGAGAAACGAAGAAAGAAACGGAGTAACGAAGAAAGAAACGAAGAAACGGAGAATCGGAGAAGTAAATGGAGAAATGAAGAAATAAACCGAGAAACGGAGAAAGAAACGGAGAAACGAAGAAGGAAACGGAGAAACGAACAAAGAAACGGAGAAACGAAGAAAGAAACGGAGAAACGAAGAAAGAAACGGAGAAACGGAGAAATAAATGGAGAAACGAAGAAATAAACGGAGAAACGAAGAAGGAAACGTAGAAACGAAGAAAGAAACGGAGAAACGAAGAAAGAAACGGAGTAACGAAGAAAGAAACGAAGAAACGGAGAATCGGAGAAATAAATGGAGAAATGAAGAAATAAACCGAGAAACGGAGAAAGAAACGGAGAAACGAAGAAGGAAACGGAGAAACGAACAAAGAAACGGAGAAACGAACAAAGAAACGGAGAAACGAAGAAAGAAACGGAGAAACGAAGAAAGAAACGGAGTAACGAAGAAAGAAACGAAGAAACGGAGAATCGGAGAAATAATTGGAGAAACGATGAAATAGACCGAGAAACGGAGAAAGAAACGGAGAAACGAACAAAGAAACGGAGAAACGAAGAAAGAAACGAAGGAACGAAGAAAGAAACGGAGAAACGAACAAAGAAACGGAGAAACGTTTCTCCGCTTCTCCGTTTCTCCGTTTCTCGGTTTCTCTATTTCTCCGTTTCTCGGTTTCTCCGTTTCTCCGTTTCTCCGTTTCTCCGTTTCTCCGTTTCTCCGTTTCTCCGTATCTCCGTTTCTCCGTTTCTCGGTTTCTCGGTTTCTCCGTTTCTCCGTCTCTCGGTTTCTCCGTTTCTCGGTTTCTCCGTTTCTCCGTTTCTCCGTTTCTCCGTTTCTCCGTTTCTCCGTATCTCCGTTTCTCCGTTTCTCGGTTTCTCGGTTTCTCCGTTTCTCCGTCTCTCGGTTTCTCCGTTTCTCGGTTTCTCCGTTTCTCCGTTTCTCCGTTTCTCCGTTTCTCCGTTTCTCGGTTTTTCCGTTTCTCCGTTTCACCGTTTTTTGTACGTTTCTCCATTTATTTCTCCGATTCTCCGTTTCTTTCTTCGTTTCTCCGTTTCTTTCTTCGTTTCTTCGTTTCTTTGTTCGTTTCTCCGTTTCTTTGTTGGTTTCTCCGTTTCTTTGTTCGTTTCTCCGTTTCTTTCTTCGTTTCTCCGTTTCTTTGTTCGTTTCTCCGTTTCACGGTTTATTTCTTCGTTTCTCCATTTATTTCTCCGATTCTCCGTTTCTTTCTTCGTTTCTTTCTTCGTTACTCCGTTTCTTTCTTTGTTTCTCCGTTTCTTTCTTCGTTTCTCCGTTTCTTTCCTCGTTTCTCTGTTTATTTCTTCGTTTCTCCATTTATTTCTCCGATTCTCCGTTTCTTTCTTCGTTTCTCTGTTTCTTTCTTCGTTTCTCCGTTTCTTTGTTCGTTCCTCCGTTTCTTTCTTCGTTTCTCCGTTTCTTTCTTCGTTTCTCCGTTTCTTTCTTCGTTTCTCCGTTTCTTTCTTCGTTTCTCTGTTTATTTCTTCGTTTCTCCATTTATTTCTCCGTTTCTCCGTTTCTTTCTTCGTTTCTCCGTTTCTTTCTTCGTTTCTCCATTTAGTTCTCCGTTTCTCCGTTTCTTGTTCGTTTCTCCGTTTCTTTGTTCGTTTCTCGGTTTCTTTCTTCGATTCTCCGTTTCTTTGTTCGTTTCTCCGTTTCTCGGTTTAATTCTCCGTTTCTCCATTTATTTCTCCGATTCTCCGTTTCTTTCTTCGTTTCTTCGTTTCTTTCTTCGTTAGTCCGTTTCTTTCTTCGTTTCTCCACTTATTTCTCCGATTCTCCGTTTCTTTCTTCGTTTCTTCGTTTCTTTCTTCGTTACTCCGTTTCTTTCTTCGTTTCTCCGTTTCTTTATTCGATTCTCCGTTTCTTTCTTCGATTCTCCGTTTATTTCTTCGTTTCTCCATTTATTTCTCCGTTTCTCCGTTTCTATCTTTGTTTCTCCGTTTCTTTGTTCGTTTCTTCGTTTCTCCGTTTCTTTCTTCATTTCTCCGTTTCTTAGTTCATTTCTCCGTTTCTTTCTTTGTTTCTTCGTTTCTTTCTTCGTAACTCCGTTTCTTTCTTCGTTTCTCCGTTTCTTTCTTCGTTTCTCCGTTTCTTTCTTCGTTTCTCCGTTTACTTCTTCGTTTCTCCATTTATTTCTCCGTTTCTCTCTTTCTTTCTTCGTTTCTCCGTTTCTTTGTTCGTGTCTCCGTTTCTTTGTTCGTTTCTCCGTTTCTTTGTTCGTTTCTCCGTTTCTTTCTCCGTTTCACGGTTTATTTCTTCGTTTCTCCATTTATTTCTCCGATTCTCCGTTTCTTTCTTCGTTTCTTTCTTCGTTACTCCGTTTCTTTCTTCGTTTCTCCGTTTCTTTCTTCGTTTCTCCGTTTCTTTCTTCGTTTCTCCGTTTATTTCTTCGTTTCTCCATTTACTTCTCCGTTTCTTTCTTCGTTTCTCCGTTTCTTTCTTCGTTTCTCCGTTTATTTCTTCGTTTCTCCATTTATTTCTCCGTTTCTCCGTTTCTTTCTTCGTTTCTCCGTTTCTTTGTTCGTTTCTCCGTTCCTTTCTTTGTTTAATCGTTTCTTTCTTCGTTACTCCGTTTCTTTCTTCCTTTCTCCATTTATTTCTCCGCTTCTTTCTTCGTTTCTCCGTTTCCTTGTTCGTTTCTTCGTTTCTTTCTCCGTTACTCCGTTTCTTTCTTCGTTTCTCCGTTTCTTTCTTCGTTTCTCCGTTTCTTTCTTCGTTTCTCCGTTTCTTTCTCAGTTTCTACGTTTCTTTGTTCATTTCTACGTTTCTTTCTTCGTTTCTTCGTTTCTTTCTTCGTTACTCCGTTTCTTTCTTCGTTTCTCCGTTTCTTTCTCCGATTCTCCGTTTCTTTCTTCGTTTCTTCCTTCGTTACTCCGTTTCTTCCTTCGTTTCTCCGTTTCTTTCTTCGTTTCTCCGTTTCTTTCTTCGTTTCTCCGTTTATTTCTTCGTTTCTCCATTTATTTCTTCGCTTCTCCGTTTCTATCTTCGTTTCTCCGTTTCTTTCTTCGTTTCTCCGTTTATTTCTTCGTTTCTCCATTTATTTCTCCGATTCTCCGTTTCTTTCTTCGTTTCTTTCTTCGTTACTCCGTTTCTTTCTTCGTTTCTCCGTTTCTTTCTTCGTTTCTCCGTTTCTTTCTTCGTTTCTCCGTTTATTTCTTCGTTTCTCCATTTATTTCTCCGTTTCTCAGTTTCTTTCTTCGTTTCTCTGTTTCTTTCTTCGTTTCTCCGCTTCTTTGTTCGTTTCTCCGTTTCTTTGTTCGTTTCTCCGTTTCTTTCTTCGTTTCTCCGTTTCTTTCTTCGTTTCTCCGTTTCTTTCTTCGTTTCTCCGTTTCTTTCTTCGTTTCTCCGTTTATTTCTTCGTTTCTCCATTTATTTCTCCGTTTCTCCGTTTCTTTCTTCGTTTCTCCGTTTCTTTGCTCGTTTCTCCGTTCCTTTCTTTGTTTAATCGTTTCTTTCTTCGTTTCTCCGTTTCTTTCTTCGTTTCTCCGTTTCTTTCTTCGTTTCTCCGTTTCTTTCTTCGTTTCTCCGTTTATTTCTTCGTTTCTCCATTTATTTCTCCGTTTCTCCGTTTCTTTCTTCGTTTCTCCGTTTCTTTGCTCGTTTCTCCGTTCCTTTCTTTGTTTAATCGTTTCTTTCTTCGTTTCTCCGTTTCTTTCTTCGTTTCTTCGTTTCTTTCTTCGTTTCTCCATTTATTTCTCCGTTTCTCCGTTTCTTTGTTCGTTTCTCCGTTTCTTTGTTCGTTTCTCCGTTTATTTCTTCGTTTCTCCGTTTGTTTCTTCGTTTCTCCGTTTCTTTCTTCGTTTCTTCGATTCTTTCTTCGTTTCTCCATTTCTTTCATCGTTTCTCCGTTTCTTTGTTCGTTTCTCCGTTCCTTTCTTCGTTTCTCCATTTATTTCTCCGTTTCTCCGTTTCTTTCTTCGTTTCTCCGTTTCTTCCTTCGTTTCTCCGTTTATTTCTTCGTTTCTCCATTTATTTCTTCGTTTCTCCGTTTCTTTCTTCGTTTCTCCGTTTCTTTCTTCGTTGCTCCGTTTCTCCGTTTCTCCGTTTCTCCGTTTCGATTAAATGATTATAATAGTTATAATTTCTATTATAAATCATTTGAGCTATATTTAAATTATACTCTAATACTCTGAATACATATTTAATATATTTTTTAATCTCTTTAGCCTCCAGAAGAATTTTATTTATACTATTGTTGTTCCGTTCTCCCCTCCTATCACTTTGATCTCTGGAGGAGAGATCCTTTTGCATGATTTATCCCCGTACGAGCCCCCAAATAACTATTGCTCTAATGTGGTATATTAAAGTATATTTAATAATATTATATATTACAATGATGGTAGTGTTAGATGTAGTGTCAGTGGTTAGTTTCGCTGGATACGTCTTTTAGTTGTCTCGTCTTATCGTCTTTTTAGTCATACCGTCCGCGACACACTCTTCGGGCATACTCTCGTCGTCATACTTTGTCATACTATGTTCCTACGTTCTTCTCGCGCTCTATATAGTCATTCCCATTCATTCTCTTTCATTCCTATCCTCAGTCTCTCTCACTTCAGACATTCGGCCACGCTCGGCCATCCCAATCACCCGTCATTTCTAAACACTCTTCACTTTCTCCGAACCACATGTATTTCCTTTCATCTCCATGCATTCTCACGCTCGGTCGTCGCACAAGACCCCCTGTAAAGGATACTCATGCCTTCCAGGAAAACTAGCGGGCCGATCGGCGCTAAATGTTTACTCCAACTCGAGTCCAACCGCGCACGTTATCTTGTTTAGGCCTACGCTCGAAGCAAGCCTAAGCGGACGCCGAAAATCCGATACTACACTATTTACTGTATATAATAATTTTTACAGAATCGGAAATAAATCTAATTATTTATTTATAATAATTATTGTTTATTCACTTATTTTACCAAAAATTTCGATTCTTCATGTATTAATCAAATGTTAAATTGATATATCTCATAGACAATTATTACTTTCCATGTTTTAAAACTTTAAGAAACATCTCTTTACTTTGAAGTTCGATCAAAATCAATTGCTAGAGGCGAATCAATCATTTTTAATGCATAAATAAGATGCACATTGTTCGATCAATATAGGGAACATGCGTAAATGTTAATAACAATCGCTGAAATGAACGTACATTCACCGAAACCATTCGCCCTCGAAGATTTCGCAATATCTTGATGTTTGTTTATCATAATTATTAACAACCGTCGTTGGGCCGTAGATTAGACAATTTTTGACAATGTTTCGGTATAAAAAGCCATCAATTTCTTGAAATATTTGGTTAGATCGGACAAATACGATCGAAGAAGCCGTGGGATAAAATAAATGAATATTTCTCTACATATCGGAATTATAGTTTGTATGTATGCAAATATATTCTGAACCCGCAATTACAAATCCCTGTAACGTGGTAATTACATGGGTTGCCATCTATTGGAGAAAGGGTTAAACTACACTTAAGGGGTGAAAACACCTGGCGGAGAAACGCTCAAGTTTGTCGAGGAGTTGTTCTAATTTCAACAAATATTACAAGATATTGCTAAATTTGCGAAGGCGAACGGTTTCGGTGAATGTTTGTCCATTTCCGCGATTGTTAGTAACATTTATATGTGCTCCCAATATTAATTGAACAATGTACATATTATTTATGTATTGCAATTAATTAAGAAATTTATAGAAATTGATTTTGATCGAGACTCGATGTTAAAACGTGTTTCGTAAAGTTTTAAAGCATGGAAAGTAACAATTGTTCATTAAATACATTAATCTAACATTTGTTTAATTCTTATAATTTACACAATACGCGTAGAAGTGGTATTTTTTACATAAAAGTGCCGAAATTCAATTAATCGCTTTTTTAGATAGAAAAATCATCGCGATGAAGACTTGTGAATCGATAATCGATACCTGTAGCCTTGAAAATGTCAGTTGGATCTCAGCGAAAAATTCCTTCGCGAACAAAGAATATTTCAACGAAATGATATTTTAAGCCATTATTTATACTAGGAAATAGTTAATAATTGTTCAAACTACGGTCCTACGACGGTTATTAATAATTATGATAAATAAACATCAAGATATTGCAAAATCTGCGAAGGCGAACGGTTTCTGTGAATGTTTCTTCCTATATGCGATTGTTATTAACTTTTTCGCGTGCTCCCAATATTAATCGAACAATGTACATCTTATCTATGCATTACAAATGATTAAGTAACTTATAGAAATTGATTTTGATCGAGATTCGAAGTGAAAACGTGTTTCATAAAGATTTAATGCATAGAAAGTAATAATTGTCTATTTGGTACATTAATTTAACATTTATTTAATTCTTATAATTTACACAATACGTGCAGAAGTTGCATTTTTTACTTAAAAGTGTCACAATTCAATTAATCGCTTTTCTAAATAGAAAAATTATCGTGATGAAGACTTGTGAATCGATCATCGATACCTGTAACCTTGAGAATATCAGTTGGATCTCAACGAAAGATTCCTTCGTGAACAAAGAATATTTTAACGAAATGATATTTTAAGCCATTATTTATACTAGGACATTGTTAATAATTGTTAAAACTATGGTCCAACGACGGTTGTTAATGATTATGATAAATAAACATCAAGATATTGCAAAATCTATGAAGCAGAACGGTTTTGGTAAATGTTTTTTCATTTCCGTGATTGTTATTAACATTTACGCACGTTCCGAATATTAACATTACAATGTGCATCTTGTTTGTGCATTATAAGTCATTAATTACTTTACAAATATTAATTTCGATCGAAAATCGAGAAACATATGAATACCACGTTTTACTTCAATTCTCGATGAAATTTAATTTCTATAGGCAAATCAATGATTTACAATGCATAACTAAGATGCATTCTCTCACATAAATGTTCGAAACATGCATAAATGTTAATAACAATCGCGTGGATGAACAACAATTCACTGAAACCGTTCCCCTTCGCAGATTTCGCAATATCTTGATGTTCATTCATCAGAATTATTAACAACCGTCGTAGCAGCATGGTATAAAAAATTATTAACAATGTCCTGGTATAAATAATGGATTAAAACATTACTTCGTTGAAGTATTTTTCATTCACTTCCTCGCATATCATATACTCCTGACAACAAGAGTCCCAACATTGAACATTTTCTACAATTTATGTCTGAATTTCATCCGTTGTAATGAGGAGAACACTGTCGCCAAGGAAGTATGCATTTCGATTTCTCAAGTACTAATCAAATGTTACATCGATATATCTAATAGACAATTATTACTTTCCATATTTTAAAACTTTAAGAAACACCTCTTTACTTCGGAGCTCGATCAAAATTAATTTCTATAAGTTTCTTAATCATTTGTGATGCATAAATAATATGCACATTGTTCAATTAATATTGGGAGCACATATAAATGTTACTAACAATCGCGGAAATGGACAAACATTCACCGAAACCGTTCGCCTTCGCAAATTTAGCAATATCTTGACGTTTATTTACCATAATTATTAACAAGCGTCGTGGGACCGTAGATTAAACAATTATTAACATTGTTCTAGCATAAATAATGGCTTAAAAGTCATCACTTTCTGGAAATATTTGTTAGATCGAACAAAGACAATCGAAGTAACCGTGCGATAAAATAAATGAATATTTCTCTACATATCGAAATTATAGTTGGTATATATGCAAATATATATTCTGAACGCTCAGTGACACACATATGTCACACGGCAATGAAGTGGGTTGCCATCTACTAGAGAATAGGTAAACTACACTTAAGGTGTGAAAACACCTGGCGGAGAAACGCTCAAGTTTGTTGAGGAATTGTTCTTATTTCCACCAATAGATAGCGCCACGAGCATAAATTTACCGACATTAAAGATAAGTAATCCCATTTGTATAATATTCCCTACCGTGCGATAAAATAAATAAATATTTCTCTACATATCGAAATTATTGTTTGTTATGCATGCAAATATGATCTGAAATTCCAAACATTTGCAACGTGGTAATTATATGGGTTGCCGTCTCTTGGAGAACATATTTGTTAACTTTTGCGATTGTTACTAACATTTATGCATGTTCCCAATATTAATCGAACAATATGTATCTTATTTATGCATGGTAAATGATTATACTTATAGAAATTGATTTTGATCGAGATTCAAAGTAAAAACTTGTTTCGTAAAGTTTGAAAGCAAGGAAAGTAATAATTGTCTATTTAGTGCAATAGTTTAGCATTTATTTAATTCTCATAATTTACACAATACGCGTAGAATTTGTATTTCTTACTCAAACGTGCTGAATTTCGATTAATCGCTTTTCTATGTAGAAAAATCATCGTGATAAACACTTGTGAGTCGATAATCGATATGTGTAGCCATGATTTCGAGGTATCAAAGATTTTTTTAAATGTATTAGGGGGACCGGAAAGTAATGTCGTTTCCCGACATTAAATTCAAATACATAAATTTTTAACGAGTTTTTATTTTTAATCAATGATATAATCACCCTCATTATCAACAACCTTTTGCCATCTAGTGTGCAAATTTTCAATGCCGGATCGATAAAAATCAATTGGTTTTTGAGCAAAATATACAGAGATGGCATTTTGAATATCATCCAAATTTGCAAATCTTTTGCCACTTAGAAAGTGTTGAAGCGATCGGAATAAATGGAAATCCGATGGTGCAACATCGGGCGAGTATGGTGGGTGAGGCAGTACCTCCCACCCCAATTCATTAATTTTTGCCAAGGTTCGTCTTGCGCAGTGCGGTCTTGCATTATCGTCTTGCAGAATAACGCCTTTTCTGTTGACAATCGCTGGCCACTTTTCAATTAAAGATTTATTTACACGATCTAATTGTTCACAGTAAAGGTCTGCATTCACAGTCTGTCCAGGTTTCAGCACTTCAAAATGAACAACGCCGCGAATACTCCACCAAACACACAAAAGGGCCTTTTTGGGGTGTAAACCTGGCTTAGCATTACTTTGTGGCGATTCATTTGGAGAGAGCCACTGCCTTTTGCGTTTTGGATTATCATAAAGAACCCACTTTTCATCTCCGGTGATCAAGCGATCAAAAAACGCTTCTGTATTGTGCCGTTGAAGCAATAAGTTGCATGTGGTGGATCGGTTAGCCTTGTTCTCTTCGGACAGATTATGCGGGACCCAAACACCTGCTCTGCTTACTTTCCCAATCTGCTGCAAATGTTCTTGGATGGTCGACCAAGGTTGGTTAAGACTGTTTGACAATTCCTCGATTGTCTGACACGGATTTGCTTCCACTTCCGCACTTAACACGTCATTGTCTAACGTTGTTGGTCTTCCTGATCGATACGAGTCGAAAAGATCAAAATTACCGGATTTGAACTTGGAAAACCACCTTTGGCATTTACGAACGTCTAATGCATTTGGATAAACATCGCAAATGTTTTTGGTAGCAACTGTTGCGTTACTACCCTTGCGAAACTCAAAAAGCATGCAATGCCGGATATGTACCTCTTCTGGTATTTGGCTGGCCATTTCACCCAAAATTGTAAAGAAAAATTTTAAATTTAATTATTTACAACTAAACAAGTCACTATAACCTCAGAATGTCTTTGCTACGACTTTAATGTACACAATGAGCTGACAAATGACAATCAAATAGTGACATGCGCAGAAACGACATTACTTTCCGGTCCACCTAATATAAAGGAAGGCTAGAATGCAGAGAAATTTCATTACGCTGATTTCATTTAACTTTACATTTATTCGAAAGATAATACATACGAAACTTTGTACAAAAATATTTATTTATTTTATTGCACGGTAGGGAATACCATACAAATGGAATGACTTATCTGTAATGTCGGTAAATTATGCATGTGGCGCTATCTATTGGTGGAAGTAACAACAATTCCTCAACAAACTTGAGCGTTTCTCCGCCAGGTGTTTTCACACCTTAAGTGTAGTTTACCTATTCTGTAGTAGATGGCAACCCACTTCATTGCCGTGTGACATATGTGTGTCACTGAGCGTTCGGAATATACATGTATATATACAAACTATTTTTTCAATATGTAGAGAAATATTCATTTATTTTATCGCACGGTTACTTCGATTGTCTTTGTTCGATCTAAGAAATATTTCCAGAAAGTAATGACTTTCAAGCCATTATTTATACTAGAACATTGTTAATAATTGTCTAAAGTATGGTCCTACGACGGTTGTCAATAAATATGATAAATAAACATCGAGATATTGCAAAATCTGCGAAGACGAAAGGTTTCGGTGAATGTTTGTTCATTTCCGCGATTGTTACTAACATTTATGCATGTGCTCAATATTAATTGAACAATGTGCATCTTATTTATGCATTAAAAATGATTAAGTAACTTACAGAAATTGTTTTTGATCGAGATTTATAGTAAAACGTGTTTCGGAAAGTTTTAAAGCATTGAAAGTAACAATTGTTTATTAGATACATTAATTTAACATTTGTTTAATTTTTATAATTTACACAATACGCGTAGAAGTTTCATTTTTTACTCCAAAGCGGCAAAATTCAATTAATCGCTTTTCTAAATAGAAAAATCTTCGCGATGATCGATACGTGTAGCCTTGAGAATGTCGGTTGCACCTCAATGAAAAATTCCTTGATGAACAAAGAATATTTCAACGAAATGATATTTTAAACCATTATTTATACTAGGAAATTGTTAATAATGGTTTAATCTACAATCCTACGATGATTGTTATTAAATATGATAAATGAACGTCAGGATATTGCGAAATCTGCGAAGGCGAACGGTTTCGGTGAATATTTGTTCATTTCCGCGATTGTTACTAACATTTATACATGTTCCGAACATTTATCTTACAATATGCATCTTATTTATGCATCAAATATGATTGATTCGCCTACAGCAATTAATTTTGACCGAGATTCGAGGTATAAACGTGTTTCTTAATGTTTCAAAGCATGGAAAGTAACAATTGTTTATTAGATACACTAATTTAACATTTGTTTCGTTCTTATAATTTTCGGATTATGCGTGGAAGCTGTATTCTTGATGTAAAAGCGTCGAAATTCAATTAATCGCTTTTCTAGATAGAAAAACCATCGTGATAGACGTTTGTGAATCGATAAACATTTCCAGCCTTGACAATGTCGGTTTGATCTCAATAAGAACAATTCCATCGCGAACAAAGAATATTTCAACGAAATGATATTTTAAGCCATTATTTATACTAGGACATTGTTAATAATTGTTTAATCTACGGTCCTACGACGGTTGTTAATAATTATGATAAACAAACATCAAGATATTGCGAAATCTGGGAAGGCGAATTGCTTTAGCGAATGTTTATGTCTCTAGGCGATTGTTAGAAAAATTTTTCCAGGTTCCGAACTTTTATGTTACAGTATGTGAATTAAATTTTATCGGAAAATTTAACGAAGAGTTTGGTATACATATATTTCCCCATTTTTTATGAAAATTAACATTTGTAAACTAATTAATGGCTTGCACTGTAAAAGTTGGGAATATGAATGTTACAGAATGCATTTTCTTTTGCATTGTAAATGAATAATTTGCTTATAAAGATTAATTTAGGTTGCAAATCGAGAAATATTATATATGAATATCAATATTTTGCTTTCATTTTCGAAATCAATTAATTTCTGAAAACTAACTAATGATTTATCATACCTAAATAAGATGCATATTGTTCGATCAATATTGGGAACATGTATAAATGTTAGTAACAATCGCGGAAATGAACAAACATTCACGGAAACCGTTCGCCTTCGAAAATTTCGATTAGATCGAACAAAGACAATGGAAGAACCGGTAAGTGACCTTACGGAGGGTATATAAGGAGCCCCCGGTTGTTTAAAATTTCATTCTTCCTGGAGCCTCGGAGGTGGATGGATCTCTTCGTTTTAGGTTTATGGAAGGGGGACCCCCACCTTGGAAACCGGTACTGGCCGCCGGTAGGCGGTGGTCAGTACTGGCGACCATTCTCTCAATCCTTTCTTTGGTTTTTAATTGTTTCTTTCTGTAATTTATTTTATTTGTTCTCTGATTTTACTTTGTACTTGTTTTTCCATGTTTATTTTTTTGTCATTCTTGCCTTTATTTCCTTTGTTACTGAATGACTGTATTTAATCACTAACCAACTTCATTTCTATTTTCTATCATTTTTTTATCATGCCTTGACTTTAGGTTTCTCTTAGGTAGGCACACCGGAGAACGAAGAACAAAGAACGAAGAACGAAGAACGAAGAACGAAGAGGACACTATGGTCGCAACCGCCGTGGGATCTTTAGTTAAGCTTGGAATAAGTTAATTTTAAGGCCACCGTGTACAAATATCTGTTATCTGTCAAGCAATTATCCAATCTTTAGCTTATTTTTGCTCGCTTCCTCGTTCCTCAGCCCGGTCATCACTGCTTGTTGCATAAGCAAGTGACCGGCCGTGTAGGTGGTCCGAACGGTCGATCGCCGTCTCTTCTGGTGCGTCCGCTTCCAGAGAGAACATGCTGCGAACACAGGGGCAGGTGTTCGCATCGGTCCCTGTGGAAGCCCTGTGCCATAAGACCCTCTCTTCGTCATCTTCCGTGAGTCAGGTCCACGCTTTGCGTGGTTCCTGACGCGGAGTTGGGAGAAACGGGGCACTCTATATGAGTGGACGGCGTCATGCATTTCCTCTTTAATCGGGCCCACTGAGGGGAAACGGGACCGACCTAGTAGGACCAACTGCACGGTTCGTGTCGCGTCTTTTCCAATTTTGCCTAATTTTTCCATAATGTAATTGCTTGGCAGAACTAAACGAGGAGATCGAAGGAACATTGATTCCTTCCATCTCTTTGGTTTAGTATCTTCGTTTGTATCGGGTGTCGAGGGAGATCGATGGAACTTTGATTCCATCTATCTCTCTCCGGGTCTCCGCTCGCAGCAACCTCCACCTGGTGAGACCTGGTAATCGGTATAACTCGCGACGAACAGTAATTATTCGTCGTGGGTAGTACCGAGCTAATCGGCTGCGAGTTTAGAATAGTAATTTTTACGGTACAGTAGAGTACTTTACGGTACAGTACTTTCAACAAGTTCAATTGATGTATTGAAATAAAATCAATTTCACTGACAGCAGAAACTTTATTTTTGTCCATTATTTGTTTCCATTTCTTTAACCCGATCCTATCAAACTGCTAAAACTACTTAAAACTATATGTCCTCAACTATCATGTTCTCCTGATACAAAGAAAATCGGGATCCATGATTCAGAAATTCGTTCGAAAGTACAACAAAATTTCGGTTCGCGGAAATTCTTGGAATTTGACGTCAATTCTAAGAATCCGCGAAATCGTGCCACTTCCTCGCATATCGTACACTGACACCAAGAGTCCCAAAATCAAACATTTTCTAAAATTTATGCCTGAATTTCAACCTTTGGTATCAGGAAAATACCAAAAATTTCGATTCTTCAAGTATTAATCAAATGTTAAATTGATATATCTCATAGACAATTATTACTTTCCATGTTTTAAAACTTTAAGAAACATCTCTTTACTTTGAAGTGCGATCAAAATTATTATAATCATTTAATCTAAACGGAGAAACGGAGAAACGGAGAAACGGAGAAACGGAGAAACGGAGAAACGGAGAAACGGAGAAACGGAGAAACGGAGAAACGGAGAAACGGAGAAACGGAGAAACGGAGAAACGGAGAAACGGAGAAACGGAGAAACGGAGAAACGGAGAAACGGAGAAACGGAGAAACGGAGAAACGGAGAAACGGAGAAACGGAGAAACGGAGAAACGGAGAAACGGAGAAACGGAGAAACGGAGAAACGGAGAAACGGAGAAACGGAGAAACGGAGAATCGGAGAATCGGAGAAACGGAGAAACGGAGAAACGGAGAAACGGAGAAACGGAGAAACGGAGAAACGGAGAAACGGAGAAACGGAGAAACGGAGAAACGGAGAAACGGAGAAACGGAGAAACGGAGAAACGGAGAAACGGAGAAACGGAGAAACGGAGAAACGGAGAAACGGAGAAACGGAGAAACGGAGAAACGGAGAAACGGAGAAACGGAGAAACGGAGAAACGGAGAAACGGAGAAACGGAGAAACGGAGAAACGGAGAAACGGAGAAACGGAGAAACGGAGAAACGGAGAAACGGAGAAACGGAGAATCGGAGAAACGGAGAAACGGAGAAACGGAGAAACGGAGAAACGGAGAAACGAAGAAACGAAGGAAGAAACGGAGAAACGAAGAAAGAAACGGAGAAACGAAGAAAGAAACGGAGAAGCGAAGAAAGAAACGGAGAAACGAAGAAAGAAACGGAGAAACGGAGAAATAAATGGAGAAACGAAGAAATAAACGGAGAAACGAAGAAAGGAACGGAGAAACGAAAAAAGAAACGGAGAAACGAACAAAGAAACGGAGAAACGAAGAAAGAAACGGAGAAACGGAGAAATAAATGGAGAAATGAAGAAATAAACGGAGAATCGAAGAAAGAAACGGAGAAACGAAGAAAGAAACGCAGAAACGACGAAGAAACGGAGTAACGAAGAAAGAAACGAAGAAACGAAGAAAGAAACGGAGAATCGGAGAAATAAATGGAGAAACGAAGAAATAAACCGAGAAACGAAGAAAGAAACGGAGAAACGAAGAAAGAGAGGGAGTAACGAAGAAAGAAACTGAGAAACGAAGATAGAAACGGAGAATCGAAGAAAGAAACGGAGAAACGAAGAAAGAAACGCAGAAACGACGAAGAAACGGAGTAACGAAGAAAAAAACGAAGAAACGAAGAAAGAAACGGAGAATCGGAGAAATAAATGGAGAAACGAAGAAATAAACCGAGAAACGGAGAAAGAAACAGAGAAACGAACAAAGAAACGGAGAAACGAAGAAAGAAACGGAGAAACGAAGAAAGAGAGGGAGTAACGAAGAAAGAAACTGAGAAACGAAGATAGAAACGGAGAATCGGAGAAATAAATGGAGAAACGAAGAAATAAACCGAGAAACGGAGAAAGAAACGGAGAAGCGAACAAAGAAACGGAGAAACGAACAAAGAAACGGAGAAACGGAGAAATAAATGGAGAAACGAAGATTGAAACGGAGAAGCGAACAAAGAAACGTTTCTCCGATTCTCCGTTTTTCCGTTCCTCCGTTTCTCCGTTTCTCCATTTCTTGGATTCTCCATTTCTCCGTTTCTCCGTTTCTCGATTTCCCCGTTTCTCCGTTTCTCGGTTTCTCCGTTTCTCGGTTTCTGCGTTTCTCCGTTTCTCGGTTTCTGTGTTTCTCGGTTTCTCCGTTTCTCCGTTTCTCCGTTTCTCGGTTTATTTCTTCGTTTCTCCATTTATTTCTCCGATTCTCCGTTTCTTTCTTCGTTTCTCAGTTTCTATCTTCGTTTCTCCGTTTCTTTCTTCGTTTCTCCGTTTCTTTCTTCGTTTCTCCGTTAATTTCATCGTTTTTCCGTTTATATCTTCGTTTCTCCATTTATTTCTCCGTTTCTTTCTTCGTTTCTCCGTTTCTTTCTTCGTTTCTCCGTTTCTTTCTTCGTTTCTTCGTTTCCTTCTTCGTTTCCCCGTTTCTTTCTTCGTTTCCCCGTTTGTTTCTTCGTTTCTCCATTTATTTCTCCGTTTCTCCGTTTCTTTCTTCGTTTCTCCGTTTCTTTCTTCGTTTCTCCGTTTATTTCTTCGTTTCTCCATTTATTTCCCCGTTTCTCCGTTTCTTTCTTCGTTTCTCCGTTTCTTTCTTTGTTTCTCCGTTTCTTTGTTCGTTTCTCCGTTTCTTTGTTCGTTTCCCCGTTTCTTTCTCCGTTTCTCCGTTTCTTTCCTCGTTTCTCCGTTTCTTTCATCGTTTCTCCGTTTCTTTGTTCGTTTCTCCGTTCCTTTCTTCGTTTCTCCGTTTATTTCTTCGTTTCTCCATTTATTTCCCCGTTTCTCCGTTTAATTCTTCGTTTCTCCGTTTCTTTCTTCGTTTCTCCGTTTCTTTCTTCGTTTCTCCGTTTCTTTCTTTGTTTCTCCGTTTCTTTCTTCGTTTCTCCGTTTCTTTGTTCGTTTCCCCGTTTCTTTCTTCGTTTCTCCGTTTCTTTCTTCGTTTCTCCGTTTCTTTCATCGTTTCTCCGTTTCTTTGTTCGTTTCTCCGTTCCTTTCTTCGTTTCTCCGTTTATTTCTTCGTTTCTCCATTTATTTCCCCGTTTCTCCGTTTATTTCTTCGTTTCTCCATTTATTTCTTCGTTTCTCCGTTTCTTTCTTCGTTTCTCCGTTTCTTTCTTCGTTTCTCCGTTTCTTCCTTCGTTTCTTCGGTTCTCCGTTTCTCCGTTTTTCCGTTTCGATTAAATGATTATAATAGTTATAATTTCTATTATAAATCATTTGAGCTATAGTTAAATTATACACTAATACTCTAAATACATATTTAATACATTTTTTAATCTCTTTAGCCTCCAGAAGAATTTTATTTATACTATTTACTGTATATAATAATTTACACAGAATCGGAAATAAATCTAATTATTTATTTATAATAATTATTTTTTATTCACTTATTTTACCAAAAATTTCGTTTCTTCATGTATTAATCAAATGTTAAATTGATATATCTCATAGACAATTATTACTTTCCATGTTTTAAAACTCTAAGAAACATCTCTTTACTTCGAAGTTCGATCAAAATCAATTGCTAGTGGCGAATCAATCATTTTTAATGCATAAATAAGATGCACATTGTTCGATCAATATAGGGAACGTGCGTAAATGTTAATAACAATCGCTGAAATGAACAAACGTTCACCGAAACAATTCGCCCTCGAAGATTTCGCAATATCTTGATGTTTGTTTATCATAATTATTATCAACCGTCGTAGGATCATACATTAGACAATTATTAACAATCTCCTAGTATAAATAATGGCTTAAAATATCATTTCGTTGAAATATTGCTTGTTCGCGAAGGAATTTTTCCTTGAGATCCAACTGACATTCTCAAGGCTACACGTATCGATTATCGATTCACAAGTATTTATCGCGGTGATTTTTCTATCTAAAAAAGCGATTAATTGAATTTTGGAACTTTTGTGTAAAAAATACCACTTCTACACGTATTGTGTAAATTATAAGAATTAAACAAATGTTAAATTAATGTATCTAATGAACAATTGTTACTTTCCGTGCTTTAAAACTTTACGAAACACGTTTTAACGTGCAGTTTCGATCAAAATCAATTTAGATAAGTTTCTTAATTAATTGCAATACATAAATAAGAAGCACGTTGTTCGAGCAATATAGGGAACATGCGTAAATGTTAATAACAATAGCTGAAATGGGCAAACATTCACTGAAACCGTTCGCCTTCGCAGACTTCGCAATATCTTGACATTTCTTTATCACAATTAATAACAACCGTCGTTGGACCGTAGATTAAACAATTTTTGACAATGTTTCGGTATACAAAGCCATCAATTTCTTGAAATATTTGGTTAGATCGAACAAATACGATCGAAGAAGCCGTGGGATAAAATAAATGAATATTTCTCTACATATCGGAAATATAGTTTGTATGAATGCAAATATATTCTGTACCCGCAATTACAGATCCCTGTAACGTGGTAATTACATGGGTTGCCATCTATTGGAGAAAGGGTTAAACTACACTTAAGGGGTGAAAACACCTGGCGGAGAAACGCTCAAGTTTGTCGAGGAATTGTTCTAATTATCCACAAATAGATGGCGCGACAAGTACAATTTACCGACATTAGAGATAAGTATTTCCATTTGTATGATATTCCCTACCGTGCGATAAAATGAATAAATACGTTTGTACAAACTTTTGTATGTTTCATCTTTCGAATAAATGTAAAATTAAACCTTCCACGGTAAATTTTATTCTTGAATTTATTAATGTTTCTAGGACGATTTAATTCAGTATAAAGAGTGCTATAGGTGGGAAATTTGTGTACATAATAATTATTGAGTATAAAATAATTTTTCTTTTATTAGAGGTTAATATATTAAATAAGGAAGAAGAGTTAATCTTTATTATTTTAAATATAAAAATTAAAATTAAAGAAATTATTGAATATAAAATGAAATATGTTAAAAATGTATATTTGTTAATTATTAACAAAATAACTATAATAGATGTTTGTATAACAGATGAATATCCTATAATTATTATGATTGACTTTTTCCTTTAAGCAAATGATAAGGGCAATAATTACATTAATTAGGCAAATAAAATAAATTTCATTATTAAATTTTAATATGAGTTCTATAATAATTATAGGGATTAATTTTATTAAAGTTATTATAAAGAATAGATTAATTCAATTTAAAGAATAAATTAAAGAAATGCGTCGAACATTTAAAGAGTATTTGGCGGCGCTAAATTCGAAGATGTTTGAGAGAGGGAAAACGGAATTATAAGGAGTGGGGAGAAGCGTTTCATCCCGGGCCTGCTAGTGGACTCGTCAGTAAGGCATCCTAGCAGGCCCTGCCTTATACGCCGGGACATTGGAAGATCGGTAAGAGGTCGTATATATAGCGATCGGAGCAGGTACGGGAACTTGCGGGAAACGGTTGGTGGTGAGTTTCCCTCTGGTGGCAAGCGTGGGTAGTGCCGCCACAAGGACAATTTTTAAGATAAGTGAAAAAAAAAAAATTATTATAAATAAATAATTAGATTTACTTCCGATTCTGTGTAAATTATTATATATAGTAAATAGTATAAATAAAATTCTTCTGGAGGCTAAAGAGATTAAAAAATATATTAAATATGTATTTAGAGTAATAGTGTCTAATTTAACGATAGATCAAATGATTTATAATAGAAATTATAAATATTATAATCATTTAATCGAAACGGAGAAACGGAGAAACGGAGAAACGGAGAAACGATGAAACGAAGGAAGAAACGGAGAAATGAAGAAAGAAACGAAGAAACGAAGAAAGAAACGGAGAAACGAAGAAAGAAACTGAGAAACGAACAACGAAACGGAGAAACGAACAAAGAAACGGAGTAACGAACAAAGAAACGAAGAAACGAAGAAAGAAACGGAGAAACGAACAAAGAAACGGAGAAGCGAAGAAAGAAACAGAGAAACGAAGAAAGAAACGGAGAATCGGAGAAATAAATGGAGAAACGAAGAAATAAACCAAGAAACGGAGAAAAAAACGGAGAAACGAACAAAGAAACGGAGAAACGAAGAAAGAAACGGAGAAACCAACAAAGAAACGGAGAAACGAAGAAAGAAACGGGGAAACGGAGAAATAAATGGAGAAACGAAGAAATAAACGGAGAAACGAAGAAAGAAACGGAGAAACGAACAAAGAAACGGAGAAACGAACAAAGAAACGGAGTAACGAAGACAGAAACGAAGAAACGAAGATAGAAACGGCGAAACGAACAAAGAAACGGAGAAACGCAGAAAGAAACGGAGAAACGGAGAAATAAATGGAGAAACGAATAAAGAAACGGAGAAACGAAGAAAGAAACGGAGAAACGAAGAAAGAAACGGAGTAACGAAGAAAGAAACGAAGAAACGAAGAAAGAAACGGAGAATCGGAGAAATAAATGGAGAAACGAAGAAATAAACCGAGAAACGGAGAAAGAAACGGAGAAACGAAGAAAGAAACGAAGAAACGAAGAAAGAAACGGAGAAACGAACAAAGAAACGGAGAAGCGAAGAAAGGAACAGAGAAACGAAGAAAGAAATGGAGAATCGGAGAAATAAATGGAGAAACGAAGAAATAAACCAAGAAACGGAGAAAAAAACGGAGAAACGAACAAAGAAACGGAGAAACGAAGAAAGAAACGGAGAAACCAACAAAGAAACGGAGAAACGAAGAAAGAAACGGGGAAACGGAGGAATAAATGGAGAAACGAAGAAATAAACGGAGAAACGAAGAAAGAAACGGAGAAACGAACAAAGAAACGGAGAAACGAACAAAGAAACGGAGTAACGAAGACAGAAACGGAGAAACGAATAAAGAAACGGAGAAACGAAGAAAGAAACGGAGAAACGAAGAAAGAAACGGAGAAACGAAGAAAGAAACTGAGTAACGAAGAAAGAAACGAAGAAACGAAGAAAGAAACGGAGAAATGAACAAAGAAACGGAGAAACGAAGAAAGAAACGGAGAAACGAAGAAAGAAACGTAGAAACGAAGACAGAAACGGAGAAAGGAAGAAAGAAACGGAGAAACGAAGAAAGAAACGGAGAAACGAAGAAAGAAACGGAGTAACGAAGAAAGAAACGAAGAAACGAAGAAAGAAATGGAGAAATGAACAAAGAAACGGAGAAACGAAGAAAGAAACGGAGAAACGAAGAAAGAAACGGAGAAACGAAGAAAGAAACGGAGTAACGAAGAAAGAAACGAAGAAACGAAGAAAGAAATGGAGAAATGAACAAAGAAACGGAGAAACGAAGAAAGAAACGGAGAAACGAAGAAAGAAACGGAGAAACGAAGAAAGAAACGGAGTAACGAAGAAAGAAACGAAGAAACGAAGAAAGAAACGGAGAATCGGAGAAATAAATGGAGAAACGAAGAAATAAACCGTGAAACGGGGAAAGAAACGGAGAAACGAACAAAGAAACGGAGAAACGAAGAAAGAAACGGAGAAACGAGGAAAGAAACGGAGAAACGAAGAAAGAAACGGAGAAACGAAGAAAGAAACGGAGAAACGAAGAAAGAAACGGAGAAACGAAGAAATAAACCGTGAAACGGGGAAAGAAACGGAGAGACGAACAAAGAAACGGAGAAACGAATAAGGAAACGGAGAAACGAACAAAGAAACGGAGAAACGAGCAAAGATACGGAGAATTGAACAAAGAAACGGAGAAACGAAAAAAGAAACGGAGAAACGGAGAAATAAATGGAGAAACGAAGAAGTAGACAGAGAAACGAAGAAAGAAACGGAGAAACGAAGAAAGAAACGGAGAAACGAAGAAAGAAACGGAGTAACGAAGAAAGAAACGAAGAAACGAAGAAAGAAACGGAGAAATGAACCAAGAAACGGAGAAACGAAGAAAGAAACGGAGAAACGAAGAAAGAAACGGAGAAACGAAGAAAGAAACGGAGAAACGAAGAAAGAAACGGAGAAACGAAGAAAGAAACGGAGAAACCAAGAAAGAAACGGAGAAACGAAGAAAGATACGGAGAAACGAAGAAAGAAACGGAGAAACGAAGAAAGAAACGGAGAAACGGAGAAATAAATGGAGAAACGAAGAAATAAGCGGAGAAACGAAGAAAGAAACGGAGAAACGAAGAAAGAAACGGAGAAACGAAGAAAGAAACTGAGAAACGAAGAAAGAAACGGAGAAACGAAGAAAGAAACGGAGAAACGAACAAAGAAACGGAGAAACGAACAAAGAAACGGAGAAACGAACATAGAAACGGAGAAACGAACAAAGAAACGGAGAAACGAAAAAAGAAACGTTTCTCCGTTTCTCCGTTTCTCGGTTTCTCCGTTTCTCCGTTTCTCCGTTTCTTTCTTCGTTTCTCCGTTTCTCGGTTTCTCCGTTTCTCCGTTTCTCGGTTTCTCCGTTTCTCCGTTTCTCGATTTCTCCGTTTCTCCGTCTCTCGGTTTCTCCGTTTCTCGGTTTCTCCGTTTCTCGGTTTCTCCGTTTCTCGGTTTTTCCGTTTCTCGGTTTCTCCGTTTCTCCGTTTCTCGGGTTTTCCGTTTCACCGTTTTTTGTTCGTTTCTCCATTTATTTCTCCGATTCTGCGTTTCTTTCTTCGTTTCTCCGTTTCTTTCTTTGTTTCTCCGTTTCTTTCATCGTTTCTCCGTTTCTTTGTTCGTTTCTCCGTTTCTTTGTTCGTTTCTCCGTTTCTTTCATCGTTTCTCCGTTTCTTTGTTCGTTCCTCCGTTTCTTTGTTCGTTTCTCCGTTTCTTTGTTCGTTTCTCCGTTTCTTTGTTCGTTTCTGCGTTTCTTTCTTTGTTTCTCCGTTTCTTTCTTCGTTTCTCCGTTTCTTTCTTCGTTTCTTTCTTTGTTTCTCCGTTTCTTTCATCGTTTCTCCGTTTCTCTCTTCGTTTCTCCGTTTCTCTCTTCGTTTCTCCGTTTCTTTCTTCGTTTCTCCGTTTCCTTCTTCGTTTCTCCGTTTCTTTCTCCGTTTCTCCGTTTCTTTGTCCGTTTCTCCGTTTCTTTGCTCGTTTCTCCGTTTCTTTATTCGTTTCTCCGTTTCTTTCTTCGTTTCTTCGTGTCTTTCTTCGTTTCTCCGTTTCCTTCTTCGTTTCTCCGTTTCATTCATCGTTTCTCCGGTTTTTTGTGCGTTTCTCCGTTACTTTCTTCGTTTCTCCGTTTCTTTCTTCGTTTCTCCGTTTATTTCTTCGTTTCTCCATTTATTTCTTCGTTTCTCCGTTTCTTTCTTAGTTTCTCCGTTTCTTTCTTCGTTTCTCCGTTTCTTCCTTCGTTTCTTCGTTTCTCCGTTTCTCCGTTTCTCCGTTTCTCCGTTTCTCCGTTTCTCCGTTTCTCCGTTTCGATTAAATGATTATAATAGTTATAATTTCTATTATAAATCATTTGAGCTATAGTTAAATTATACACTAATACTCTAAATACATATTTAATACATTTTTTAATCTCTTTAGCCTCCAGAAGAATTTTATTTATACTATTTACTGTATATAATAATTTACACAGAATCGGAAATAAATCTAATTATTTATTTATAATAATTATTTTTGATTCACTTATTTTACCAAAAATTTCGATTCTTCATGTATTAATCAAATGTTAAATTGATATATCTCATAGACAATTATTACTTTCCATGTTTTAAAACTCTAAGAAACATCTCTTTACTTCGAAGTTCGATCAAAATCAATTGCTAGTGGCGAATCAATCATTTTTAATGCATAAATAAGATGCACATTGTTCGATCAATATAGGGAACGTGCGTAAATGTTAATAACAATCGCTGAAATGAACAAACGTTCACCGAAACAATTCGCACTCGAAGATTTCGCAATATCTTGACGTTTGTTTATCATAATTATTATCAACCGTCGTAGGATCATACATTAGACAATTATTAACAATCTCCTAGTATAAATAATGGCTTAAAATATCATTTCGTTGAAATATTGCTTGTTCGCGAAGGAATTTTTCCTTGAGATCCAACTGACATTCTCAAGGCTACACGTATCGATTATCGATTCACAAGTATTTATCGCGGTGATTTTTCTATCTAAAAAAGCGATTAATTGAATTTTGGAACTTTTGTGTAAAAAATACCACTTCTACACGTATTGTGTAAATTATAAGAATTAAACAAATGTTAAATTAATGTATCTAATGAACAATTGTTACTTTCCGTGCTTTAAAACTTTACGAAACACGTTTTAACGTGCAGTCTCGATCAAAATCAATTTAGATAAGTTTCTTAATTAATTGCAATACATAAATAAGATGCACGTTGTTCGAGCAATATAGGGAACATGCGTAAATGTTAATAACAATCGCTGAAATGGGCAAACATTCACTGAAACCGTTCGCCTTCGCAGACTTCGCAATATCTTGACATTTCTTTATCACAATTAATAACAACCGTCGTTGGACCGTAGATTAAACAATTTTTGACAATGTTTCGGTATACAAAGCCAGCAATTTCTTGAAATATTTGGTTAGATCGAACAAATACGATCGAAGAAGCCGTGGGATAAAATAAATGAATATTTCTCTACATATCGGAAATATAGTTTGTATGTATGCAAATATATTCTGTACCCGCAATTACAGATCCCTGTAACGTGGTAATTACATGGGTTGCCATCTATTGGAGAAAGGGTTAAACTACACTTAAGGGGTGAAAACACCTGGCGGAGAAACGCTCAAGTTTGTCGAGGAATTGTTCTAATTATCCACAAATAGATGGCGCGACAAGTACAATTTACCGACATTAGAGATAAGTATTTCCATTTGTATGATATTCCCTACCGTGCGATAAAATGAATAAATACGTTTGTACAAACTTTTGTATGTTTCATCTTTCGAATAAATGTAAAATTAAACCTTCCACGGTAAATTTTATTCTTGAATTTATTAATGTTTCTAGGACGATTTATTTCAGTATAACGAGTGCTATAGGTGGGAAATTTGTGTACGTAATAATTATTGAGTATAAAATAATTTTTCTTTTATTAGAGGTTAATATATTAAATAAGGAAGAAGAGTTAATCTTTATTATTTTAAATATAAAAATTAAAATTAAAGAAATTATTGAATATAAAATGAAATATGTTAAAAATGTATATTTGTTAATTATTAACAAAATAACTATAATAGATGTTTGTATAACAGATGAATATCCTATAATTATTATGATTGACTTTTTCCTTTAAGCAAATGATAGGGGCAATAATTACATTAATTAGGCAAATAAAATAAATTTCATTATTAAATTTTAATATGAGTTCTATAATAATTATAGGGATTAATTTTATTAAAGTTATTATAAAGAATAGATTAATTCAATTTAAAGAATAAATTAAAGAAATGAATCGAACATTTAAAGAGTATTTGGCGGCGCTAAATTCGAAGATGTTTGAGAGAGGGAAAACGGAATTATAAGGAGTGGGGAGAAGCGTTTCATCCCGGGCCTGCTAGTGGACTCGTCAGTAAGGCATCCTAGCAGGCCCTGCCTTATACGCCGGGACATTGGAAGATCGGTAAGAGGTCGTATATATAGCGATCGGAGCAGGTACGGGAACTTGCGGGAAACGGTTGGTGGTGAGTTTCCCTCTGGTGGCAAGCGTGGGTAGTGCCGCCACAAGGACAATTTTTAAGATAAGTGAAAAAAAAATAATTATTATAAATAAATAATTAGATTTACTTCCGATTCTGTGTAAATTATTATATATAGTAAATAGTATAAATAAAATTCTTCTGGAGGCTAAAGAGATTAAAAAATATATTAAATATGTATTTAGAGTAATAGTGTCTAATTTAACGATAGATCAAATGATTTATAATAGAAATTATAAATATTATAATCATTTAATCGAAACGGAGAAACGGAGAAACGGAGAAACGGAGAAACGATGAAACGAAGGAAGAAACGGAGAAATGAAGAAAGAAACGAAGAAACGAAGAAAGAAACGGAGAAACGAAGAAAGAAACTGAGAAACGAACAAAGAAACGGAGAAACGAACAAAGAAACGGAGTAACGAACAAAGAAACGAAGAAACGAAGAAAGAAACGGAGAAACGAACAAAGAAACGGAGAAGCGAAGAAAGAAACAGAGAAACGAAGAAAGAAACGGAGAATCGGAGAAATAAATGGAGAAACGAAGAAATAAACCAAGAAACGGAGAAAAAAACGGAGAAACGAACAAAGAAACGGAGAAACGAAGAAAGAAACGGAGAAACCAACAAAGAAACGGAGAAACGAAGAAAGAAACGGGGAAACGGAGAAATAAATGGAGAAACGAAGAAATAAACGGAGAAACGAAGAAAGAAACGGAGAAACGAACAAAGAAACGGAGAAACGAACAAAGAAACGGAGTAACGAAGACAGAAACGAAGAAACGAAGATAGAAACGGCGAAACGAACAAAGAAACGGAGAAACGCAGAAAGAAACGGAGAAACGGAGAAATAAATGGAGAAACGAATAAAGAAACGGAGAAACGAAGAAAGAAACGGAGAAACGAAGAAAGAAACGGAGTAACGAAGAAAGAAACGAAGAAACGAAGAAAGAAACGGAGAATCGGAGAAATAAATGGAGAAACGAAGAAATAAACCGAGAAACGGAGAAAGAAACGGAGAAACGAAGAAAGAAACGAAGAAACGAAGAAAGAAACGGAGAAACGAACAAAGAAACGGAGAAGCGAAGAAAGAAACAGAGAAACGAAGAAAGAAATGGAGAATCGGAGAAATAAATGGAGAAACGAAGAAATAAACCAAGAAACGGAGAAAAAAACGGAGAAACGAACAAAGAAACGGAGAAACGAAGAAAGAAACGGAGAAACCAACAAAGAAACGGAGAAACGAAGAAAGAAACGGGGAAACGGAGGAATAAATGGAGAAACGAAGAAATAAACAGAGAAACGAAGAAAGAAACGGAGAAACGAACAAAGAAACGGAGAAACGAACAAAGAAACGGAGAAACGGAGAAATAAATGGAGAAACGAAGAAATAAACGGAGAAACGAATAAAGAAACGGAGAAACGAAGAAAGAAACGGAGAAACGAAGAAAGAAACGGAGTAACGAAGAAAGAAACGAAGAAACGAAGAAAGAAACAGAGAATCGGAGAAATAAATGGAGAAACGAAGAAATAAACCGTGAAACGGGGAAAGAAACGGAGAAACGAACAAAGAAACGGAAAAGCGAATAAAGAAACGGAGAAACGAACAAAGAAACGGAGAAACGAACAAAGAAACGGAGAAGCGAATAAAGAAACGGAGAAACGAACAAAGAAACGGAGAAACGAACAAAGAAACGGAGAAACGAACAAAGAAACGGAGAAACGAACAAAGAAACGGAGAAACGAACAAAGAAACGGAGAAGCGAATAAAGAAACGGAGAAACGAACAAAGAAACGGAGAAACGAACAAAGAAACGGAGAAACGAACAAAGAAACGGAGAAACGAAGAAAGAAAGGGAGAAACGAAGACAGAATCGGAGAAACGAAGAAAGAAACGGAGAAACGAAGAAAGAAACGGAGAAACGAAGAAATAAACCGTGAAACGGGGAAAGAAACGGAGAAACGAGGAAAGAAACGGAGAAACGAACAAAGAAACGGAGAAACGAAGAAAGAAACGGAGAAACGAAGAAAGAAACGGAGAAACGAAGAAAGAAACGGAGAAACGAAAAAGAAACGGAGTAACGAAGAAAGAAACGATGAAACGAAGAAAGAAATGGAGAAATGAACAAAGAAACGGAGAAACGAAGAAAGAAACGGAGAAACGAAGAAAGAAACGGAGAAACGAAGAAAGAAACGGAGTAACGAAGAAAGAAACGAAGAAACGAAGAAAGAAACGGAGAAATGAACAAAGAAACGGAGAAACGAAGAAAGAAACGGAGAAACGAAGAAAGAAACGTAGAAACGAAGACAGAAACGGAGAAAGGAAGAAAGAAACGGTGAAACGAAGAAAGAAACGGAGAAACGAAGAAAGAAACGGAGTAACGAAGAAAGAAACGAAGAAACGAAGAAAGAAATGGAGAAATGAACAAAGAAACGGAGAAACGAAGAAAGAAACGGAGAAACGAAGAAAGAAACGGAGAAACGAAGAAAGAAACGGAGTAACGAAGAAAGAAACGAAGAAACGAAGAAAGAAACGGAGAATCGGAGAAATAAATGGAGAAACGAAGAAATAAACCGTGAAACGGGGAAAGAAACGGAGAAACGAACAAAGAAACGGAGAAGCGAATAAAGAAACGGAGAAACGAACAAAGAAACGGAGAAACGAACAAAGAAACCGAGAAGCGAATAAAGAAACGGAGAAACGAACAAAGAAACGGAGCAACGAACATAGAAACGGAGAAACGAACAAAGAAACGGAGAAACGAACAAAGAAACGGAGAAACGAGGAAAGAAACGGAGAAACGAAGAAAGAAACGGAGAAACGAAGAAAGAAACGGAGAAACGAAGAAAGAAACGGAGAAACGAAGAAATAAACCGTGAAACGGGGAAAGAAACGGAGAAACGAACAAAGAAACGGAGAAACGAATAAGGAAACGGAGAAACGAACAAAGAAACGGAGAAACGAGCAAAGATACGGAGAATTGAACAAAGAAACGGAGAAACGAAAAAAGAAACGGAGAAACGGAGAAATAAATGGAGAAACGAAGAAATAGACAGAGAAACGAAGAAGGAAACGGAGAAACGAAGAAAGAAACGGAGAAACGAAGAATGAAACGGAGTAACGAAGAAAGAAACGAAGAAAGAAACGGAGAAACGGAAAAATAAATGGAGAAACGAAGAAATAAACGGAGAAACGAACAAAGAAACGAGGAAACGAACAAGGAAACGGAGAAACGAACAAAGAAACGGAGAAACGAACAAAGAAAGGAGAAACGAACAAAGAAACGGAGAAACGGAGAAATAAATGGAGAAACGGTGAAATAAATGGAGAAACGAACAAAGAAACGGAGAAACGAACAAAGAAAGGAGAAACGAACAAAGAAACGGAGAAACGGAGAATTAAATGGAGAAACGGTGAAATAAATGGAGAAACGAACAAAGAAACGGAGAAACGAACAAAGAAACGGAGAATCGAAGAAAGAAACGGCGAAACGAAGAAAGAAACAGTGTAACGAAGAAAGAAACGAAGAAACGAAGAAAGAAACGGAGAATCGGAGAAATAAATGGAGAAACGAAGAAATAAACCGAGAAACGGAGAAAGAAACGGAGAAACGAAGAAGGAAACGGAGAAACGAACAAAGAAACGGAGAAACGAACAAAGAAACGGTGAAACGAAGAAAGAAACGGAGAAACGAAGAAAGAAACGGAGAAACGGAGAAATAAATGGAGAAACGAAGAAATAAACGGAGAAACGAAGAAGGAAACGTAGAAACGAAGAAAGAAACGGAGAAACGTAGAAAGAAACGGAGTAACGAAGAAAGAAACGAAGAAACGGAGAATCGGAGAAATAAATGGAGAAATGAAGAAATAAACCGAGAAACGGTGAAAGAAACGGAGAAACGAAGAAGGAAACGGAGAAACGAACAAAGAAACGGAGAAACGAACAAAGAAACGGAGAAACGAAGAAAGAAACGGAGAAACGAAGAAAGAAACGGAGAAACGGAGAAATAAACGTAGAAACGAAGAAATAAACGGAGAAACGAAGAAGGAAACGCAGAAACGAAGAAAGAAACGGAGAAACGAAGAAAGAAACGGAGTAACGAAGAAAGAAACGAAGAAACGGAGAATCGGAGAAATAAATGGAGAAATGAAGAAATAAACCGAGAAACGGAGAAAGAAACGGAGAAACGAAGAAGGAAACGGAGAAACGAACAAAGAAACGGAGAAACGAAGAAAGAAACGGAGAAACGAAGAAAGAAACGGAGAAACGGAGAAATAAATGGAGAAACGAAGAAATAAACGGAGAAACGAAGAAGGAAACGTAGAAACGAAGAAAGAAACGGAGAAACGAAGAAAGAAACGGAGTAACGAAGAAAGAAACGAAGAAACGGAGAATCGGAGAAATAAATGGAGAAATGAAGAAATAAACCGAGAAACGGAGAAAGAAACGGAGAAACGAAGAAGGAAACGGAGAAACGAACAAAGAAACGGAGAAACGAACAAAGAAACGGAGAAACGAAGAAAGAAACGGAGAAACGAAGAAAGAAACGGAGTAACGAAGAAAGAAACGAAGAAACGGAGAATCGGAGAAATAATTGGAGAAACGATGAAATAGACCGAGAAACGGAGAAAGAAACGGAGAAACGAACAAAGAAACGGAGAAACGAAGAAAGAAACGGAGGAACGAAGAAAGAAACGGAGAAACGAACAAAGAAACGGAGAAACGTTTCTCCGCTTCTCCGTTTCTCCGTTTCTCCGTTTCTCGGTTTCTCTATTTCTCCGTTTCTCGGTTTCTCCGTTTCTCCGTTTCTCCGTTTCTCCGTTTCTCCGTTTCTCCGTTTCTCCGTTTCTCCGTATCTCCGTTTCTCCGTTTCTCGGTTTCTCGGTTTCTCCGTTTCTCCGTCTCTCGGTTTCTCCGTTTCTCGGTTTCTCCGTTTCTCCGTTTCTCCGTTTCTCCGTTTCTCCGTTTCTCCGTATCTCCGTTTCTCCGTTTCTCGGTTTCTCGGTTTCTCCGTTTCTCCGTCTCTCGGTTTCTCCGTTTCTCGGTTTCTCCGTTTCTCCGTTTCTCCGTTTCTCCGTTTCTCCGTTTCTCGGTTTTTCCGTTTCTCCGTTTCACCGTTTTTTGTACGTTTCTCCATTTATTTCTCCGATTCTCCGTTTCTTTCTTCGTTTCTCCGTTTCTTTCTTCGTTTCTCCGTTTCTTTGTTCGTTTCTCCGTTTCTTTCTCCGTTTCACGGTTTATTTCTTCGTTCCTCCATTTATTTCTCCGATTCTCCGTTTCTTTCTTCGTTTCTTTCTTCGTTACTCCGTTTCTTTCTTCGTTTCTCCGTTTCTTTCTTCGTTTCTCCGTTTCTTTCCTCGTTTCTCTGTTTATTTCTTCGTTTCTCCATTTATTTCTCCGATTCTCCGTTTCTTTCTTCGTTTCTCTGTTTCTTTCTTCGTTTCTCCGTTTCTTTGTTCGTTCCTCCGTTTCTTTCTTCGTTTCTCCGTTTCTTTCTTCGTTTCTCCGTTTCTTTCTTCGTTTCTCCGTTTCTTTCTTCGTTTCTCTGTTTATTTCTTCGTTTCTCCATTTATTTCTCCGTTTCTCCGTTTCTTTCTTTGTTTCTCCGTTTCTTTCTTCGTTTCTCCATTTAGTTCTCCGTTTCTCCGTTTCTTTGTTCGTTTCTCCGTTTCTTTGTTCGTTTCTCGGTTTCTTTCTTCGATTGTCCGTTTCTTTGTTCGTTTCTCCGTTTCTCGGTTTATTTCTCCGTTTCTCCATTTATTTCTCCGATTCTCCGTTTCTTTCTTCGTTTCTTCGTTTCTTTCTTCGTTAGTCCGTTTCTTTCTTCGTTTCTCCACTTATTTCTCCGATTCTCCGTTTCTTTCTTCGTTTCTTCGTTTCTTTCTTCGTTACTCCGTTTCTTTCTTCGTTTCTCCGTTTCTTTATTCGATTCTCCGTTTCTTTCTTCGATTCTCCGTTTATTTCTTCGTTTCTCCATTTATTTCTCCGTTTCTCCGTTTCTATCTTTGTTTCTCCGTTTCTTTGTTCGTTTCTTCGTTTCTCCGTTTCTTTCTTCATTTCTCCGTTTCTTAGTTCATTTCTCCGTTTCTTTCTTTGTTTCTTCGTTTCTTTCTTCGTAACTCCGTTTCTTTCTTCGTTTCTCCGTTTCTTTCTTCGTTTCTCCGTTTCTTTCTTCGTTTCTCCGTTTACTTCTTCGTTTCTCCATTTATTTCTCCGTTTCTCTCTTTCTTTCTTCGTTTCTCCGTTTCTTTGTTCGTGTCTCCGTTTCTTTGTTCGTTTCTCCGTTTCTTTGTTCGTTTCTCCGTTTCTTTCTCCGTTTCACGGTTTATTTCTTCGTTTCTCCATTTATTTCTCCGATTCTCCGTTTCTTTCTTCGTTTCTTTCTTCGTTACTCCGTTTCTTTCTTCGTTTCTCCGTTTCTTTCTTCGTTTCTCCGTTTCTTTCTTCGTTTCTCCGTTTATTTCTTCGTTTCTCCATTTATTTCTCCGTTTCTCCGTTTCTTTCTTCGTTTCTCCGTTTCTTTCTTCGTTTCTCCGTTTATTTCTTCGTTTCTCCATTTATTTCTCCGTTTCTCCGTTTCTTTCTTCGTTTCTCCGTTTCTTTGTTCGTTTCTCCGTTCCTTTCTTTGTTTAATCGTTTCTTTCTTCGTTACTCCGTTTCTTTCTTCCTTTCTCCATTTATTTCTCCGCTTCTTTCTTCGTTTCTCCGTTTCCTTGTTCGTTTCTTCGTTTCTTTCTCCGTTACTCCGTTTCTTTCTTCGTTTCTCCGTTTCTTTCTTCGTTTCTCCGTTTCTTTCTTCGTTTCTCCGTTTCTTTCTCAGTTTCTACGTTTCTTTGTTCATTTCTACGTTTCTTTCTTCGTTTCTTCGTTTCTTTCTTCGTTACTCCGTTTCTTTCTTCGTTTCTCCGTTTCTTTCTCCGATTCTCCGTTTCTTTCTTCGTTTCTTCCTTCGTTACTCCGTTTCTTCCTTCGTTTCTCCGTTTCTTTCTTCGTTTCTCCGTTTCTTTCTTCGTTTCTCCGTTTATTTCTTCGTTTCTCCATTTATTTCTTCGCTTCTCCGTTTCTATCTTCGTTTCTCCGTTTCTTTCTTCGTTTCTCCGTTTATTTCTTCGTTTCTCCATTTATTTCTCCGATTCTCCGTTTCTTTCTTCGTTTCTTTCTTCGTTACTCCGTTTCTTTCTTCGTTTCTCCGTTTCTTTCTTCGTTTCTCCGTTTCTTTCTTCGTTTCTCCGTTTATTTCTTCGTTTCTCCATTTATTTCTCCGTTTCTCAGTTTCTTTCTTCGTTTCTCTGTTTCTTTCTTCGTTTCTCCGTTTCTTTGTTCGTTTCTCCGTTTCTTTCTTCGTTTCTCCGTTTATTTCTTCGTTTCTCCGTTTATTTCTTCGTTTCTCCATTTATTTCTCCGTTTCTCCGTTTCTTTCTTCGTTTCTCCGTTTCTTTGCTCGTTTCTCCGTTCCTTTCTTTGTTTAATCGTTTCTTTCTTCGTTTCTCCGTTTCTTTCTTCGTTTCTTCGTTTCTTTCTTCGTTTCTCCATTTATTTCTCCGTTTCTCCGTTTCTTTGTTCGTTTCTCCGTTTCTTTGTTCGTTTCTCCGTTTATTTCTTCGTTTCTCCGTTTGTTTCTTCGTTTCTCCGTTTCTTTCTTCGTTTCTTCGATTCTTTCTTCGTTTCTCCATTTCATTCATCGTTTCTCCGTTTCTTTGTTCGTTTCTCCGTTCCTTTCTTCGTTTCTCCATTTATTTCTCCGTTTCTCCGTTTCTTTCTTCGTTTCTCCGTTTCTTCCTTCGTTTCTCCGTTTATTTCTTCGTTTCTCCATTTATTTCTTCGTTTCTCCGTTTCTTTCTTCGTTTCTCCGTTTCTTTCTTCGTTGCTCCGTTTCTCCGTTTCTCCGTTTCTCCGTTTCGATTAAATGATTATAATAGTTATAATTTCTATTATAAATCATTTGAGCTATATTTAAATTATACTCTAATACTCTGAATACATATTTAATATATTTTTTAATCTCTTTAGCCTCCAGAAGAATTTTATTTATACTATTGTTGTTCCGTTCTCCCCTCCTATCACTTTGATCTCTGGAGAAGAGATCCTTTTGCATGATTTATCCCCGTACGAGCCCCCAAATAACTATTGCTCTAATGTGGTATATTAAAGTATATTTAATAATATTATATATTACAATGATGGTAGTGTTAGATGTAGTGCCAGTGGTTAGTTTCGCTGGATACGTCTTTTAGTTGTCTCGTCTTATCGTCTTTTTAGTCATACCGTCCGCGACACACTCTTCGGGCATACTCTCGTCGTCATACTTTGTCATACTATGTTCCTACGTTCTTCTCGCGCTCTATATAGTCATTCCCATTCATTCTCTTTCATTCGTATCCTCAGTCTCTCTCACTTCAGACATTCGGCCACGCTCGGCCATCCCAATCACCCGTCATTTCTAAACACTCTTCACTTTCTCCGAACCACATGTATTTCCTTTCATCTCCATGCATTCTCACGCTCGGTCGTCGCACAAGACCCCCTGTAAAGGATACTCATGCCTTCCAGGAAAACTAGCGGGCCGATCGGCGCTAAATGTTTACTCCAACTCGAGTCCAACCGCGCACGTTATCTTGTTTAGGCCTACGCTCGAAGCAAGCCTAAGCGGACGCCGAAAATCCGATACTACACTATTTACTGTATATAATAATTTTTATAGAATCGGAAATAAATCTAATTATTTATTTATAATAATTATTGTTTATTCACTTATTTTACCAAAAATTTCGATTCTTCATGTATTAATCAAATGTTAAATTGATATATCTCATAGACAATTATTACTTTCCATGTTTTAAAACTTTAAGAAACATCTCTTTACTTTGAAGTTCGATCAAAATCAATTGCTAGAGGCGAATCAATCATTTTTAATGCATAAATAAGATGCACATTGTTCGATCAATATAGGGAACATGCGTAAATGTTAATAACAATCGCTGAAATGAACGTACATTCACCGAAACCATTCGCCCTCGAAGATTTCGCAATATCTTGATGTTTGTTTATCATAATTATTAACAACCGTCGTTGGGCCGTAGATTAGACAATTTTTGACAATGTTTCGGTATAAAAAGCCATCAATTTCTTGAAATATTTGGTTAGATCGAACAAATACGATCGAAGAAGCCGTGGGACAAAATAAATGAATATTTCTCTACATATCGGAACTATAGTTTGTATGTATGCAAATATACTCTGAACCTGCAATTACAAATCCCTGTAACGTGGTAATTACATGGGTTGCCATCTATTGGAGAAAGGGTTAAACTACACTTAAGGGGTGAAAACACCTGGCGGAGAAACGCTCAAGTTTGTCGAGGAATTGTTCTAATTTCCACAAATAGATGGCGCGACAAGTACAATTTACCGACATTAGAGATAAGTATTTCCATTTGTCTGATATTCCCTACCGTGCGATGAAATAAATAAATACTTTTGTACAAACTTTTGTATGTTTCATCTTTCGAATAAATGTAAAATTAAACCTTCCACGGTAAATTTTAATCTTGAATTTATTAATGTTTCTAGGACGATTTAATTCAGTATAAAGAGTGCTATAGGTGGGAAATTTGTGTACATAATAATTATTGAGTATAAAATAATTTTTCTCTCATTAGAGGATAATATATTAAATAAGGAAGAAGAGTTAATCTTTATTATTATAAATATAAAAATTAAAATTAAAGAAATTATTGAATATAAAATGAAATATGTTAAAAATGTATTTTTGTTAATTATTAATAAAATAACTATAATAGATGTTTGTATAACAGATGAATATCCTGTAATTATTATGATTGATTTTTTTGTTTAAGCAAATGATAGGGGCAATAATTACATTAATTAGGCAAATAAAATAAATTTCATTATTAAATTTTAATATGAGTTGTTTAATAATAATAGGGATTAATTTTATTAAAGTTATTATAAAGAATAGATTAATTCAATTTAATGAATAAATTAAAGAAATGAATCGAACATTTAAAGAGTACATCCCAATTTTTGAGATAGGTGAAAAAAAAAAAATTATTATAAATAAATAATTAGATTTATTTCCGATTCTGTGTAAATTATTATATATAGTAAATAGTATAAATAAAATTCTTCTGGAGGCCAAAGAGATTAAAAAATATATTAAATACGTATTTAGAGTATTAGTGTCTAATTTAACTATACATCAAATGATTTATAATAGAAATTATAAATATTATAATCATTTAATCGAAACGGTGAAACGGAGAAATGGAGAAACGATGAAACGAAGGAAGAAACGGAGAAACGAAGAAAGAAATGGAGAAATGAAGAAAGAAACGAAGAAACGAAAAAAGAAACGGAGAAACGAACAAAGAAACGGAGAAACGAACAAAGAAACGGAGAAACGAAGAATGAAACGGAGAAACGAAGAAAGAAACGAAGAAAGAAACTGAGAATCGGAGAAATAAATGGAGAAACAAAGAAATAAACCGAGAAACGGAGAAAGAAACGGAGAAACGGACAAAGAAACGGAGAAACGAAGAAAGAAACGGAGAAACGAACAAAGAAACGGAGAAACGAAGAAAGAAACAGAGAAACGAAGAAAGAAACGGAGAAACGGAGAAATAAATGGAGAATCGAAGAAATAAACCGTGAAACGGAGAAAGAAACGCAGAAACGAAGAAAGAAACGGAGTAACGCAGAAAGAAACGTAGAAACGAAGAAAGAATCGGAGTAACGCAGAAAGAAACGAAGAAACGAAGAAAGAATCGGAGAAATGAACAAAAAAACGGAGAAACGAAGAAAGAAACGGAGAAACGAAGAAAGAAACGGAGAAACGAAGAAAGAAACGGAGAAACGAAGAAAGAAACGGAGAAACGAAGAAAGAAACGGAGAAACGGAGAAATAAATGGAGAAACGAATAAATAAACGAAGAAACGAAGAAAGAATCGGAGAAATAAACAAAGAAACGGAGAAACGAAGAAAGAAACCGAGAAACGAAGAAAGAAACGAAGAAACGAAGAAAGAAACGGAGAAACGAAGAAAGAAACGGAGAAACGAAGAAAGAAACGGAGAAACGAACAAAGAAACGGAGAAACGAAGAAAGAAACGGAGAAACGAAGAAAGAAACGGAGAAACGGAGAAATAAATGGAGAAACGAAGAAATAAACGGACAAACGAAGAAAGGAACGGAGAAACGAAGAATGAAACGGAGTAACGAAGAAAGAAACGAAGAAAGAAACGGAGAATCGGAGAAATAAATGGAGAAACGAAGAAATAAACCGTGAAACGGGGAAAGAAACGGAGAAACGAACAAAGAAACGGAGAAACGAACAAAGAAACGGAGAAACGAACACAGAAACGGAGAAACGAAGAAAGAAACGGAGTAACGAAGAAAGAAACGAAGAAACGAAGAAAGAAACGGAGAAATGAACAAAGAAACGGAGAAACGAAGAAAGAAACGGAGAAACGAAGAAAGAAACGGAGAAACGAAGAAAGAAACGGAGAAACGAAGAAAGAAACGGAGAAACGAAGAAAGAAACGGCGAAACGAACAAAGCAACGGAGAAACGAAGAAAAAAACGGAGAAGCGAAGAAAAAAACGGAGATACGAAGAAAGAAGCGGAGAAACAAACAAAGAAACGGAGATGCGAAGAAAGAAACGGAGAAACGTACAAAGAAACGGAGAAACGAAGAAAGAAATGGAGAAACGGCGAAATAAATGGAGAAACGAACAAAGTACCGAAGAAACGAACAAAGAATCGGAGAAACGAACAAAGAAACGGAGAAACGAAAAAGGAAACGGAGAACCGTTTCTCCGTTTCTCCGTTTCTCCGTTTCTCGGTTTCTCCGTTTCTCCGTTTCTCGGTTTCTCCGTTTCTCCGTTTCTCGGTTTCTCCGTTTCTCCGTTTCTCGGTTTCTCCGTTTCTCCGTTTCTCGGTTTCTCCGTTTCTCCGTTTCTCGGTTTCTCCGTTTCTCCGTTTCTCCCTTTCTTCCTTCGTTTCTCCGTTTCTTTCTTCGTTTCTCCGTTTCTTTCTTCTTTTCTCCGTTTCTTTCTTCGTCTCTTTCTTTGTTTCTCCGTTTCTTTCATCGTTTCTCCGTTTCTTTCATCGTTTCTCCGTTTCTTTCTTCGTTTCTCCGTTTCTTTGTTCGTTTCTTCGTTTCTTTCTTCGTTACTCCGTTTCTTTCTTCGTTTCTCCGTTTCTTTCTTCGTTTCTCCGTTTCTTTCTTCGTTTCTCCATTTATTTCTCCGTTTCTCCGTTTCTCCGTTTCTTTGTTCGTTTCTCCGTTTCTCCGTTTCTCCGTTTCTCCGTTTCGATTAAATGATTATAATAGTTATAATTTCTATTATAAATCATTTGAGCTATAGTTAAATTATACACTAATACTCTAAATACATATTTAATATATTTTTTAATCTCTTTAGCCTCCAGAAGAGTTTTATTTATACTATTTACTGTATATAATAATTTACACAGAATCGGAAATAAATCTAATTATTTATTTATAGTAATTATTTTTTATTCACTTATTTTACCAAAAATTTCCATTATTCATGTATTAATCAAATGTTAAATTGATATATCTTATAGACAATTATTACTTTCCATGTTTTAAGACTTTAAGGATCATCTCCTTACTTTGAAGTTCGATCAAAATCAATTGCTAGAGGCGAATGAATCATTTTTAATGCATAAATAAGATGCACATTGTTCGATCAATATAGGGAACAAGCGTAAATGTTAATAACAATCGCTGAAATGAACGAACATTCACGGAAACCCTTCGTCCTCGAAGATTTCGCAATATCTTGATGTTTGTTTATCATAATTATTAATACCGTCTTTGGGTCGTAGATTAAACAATTTTTGACAATGTTTCGGTATAAAAAGCCATCAATTTCTTGAAATATTTGGTTAGATCGAACAAATACGATCGAAGAAGCCGTGGGATAAAATAAATGAATATTTCTCTACATATCGGAATTATAGTTTGTATGTATGCAAATATATTTTGAACCCGCAATTACAAATCCTTGTAACGTGGTAATTACATGGGTTGCCATCTATTGGAGAAAGGGTTAAACTGCACTTAAGGGGTGAAAACACCTGGCGGAGAAACGCTCAAGTTTGTCGAGGAATTGTTCTCATTTCCAAAAATAGATGGCGCGACAAGTACAATTTACCGACATTAGAGATAAGTATTTCCATTTGTATGATATTCCCTACCGTGCGATAAAATAAATAATTACATTTGTACAAACTTTTGTATGTTTCATCTTTCGAAAAAATGTAAAATTAAACCTTCCACGGTAAATTTTATTCTTGAATTTATTAATGTTTCTAGGACGATTTATTTCAGTATAAAGAGTGCTATAGGTGGGAAATTTGTGTACATAATAATTATTGAGTATAAAATAATTTTTCTTTTATTAGAGGTTAATATATTGAATAAGGAAGAAGATTTTATCTTTATTATTTTAAATATAAAAATTAAAATTAAAGAAATTATTGAATATAGAATGAAATATGTTAAAAATGTATTTTTGTTAATTATTAATAAAATAACTATAATAGATGTTTGTATAACAGATGAATATCCTATAATTATTATGATTCATTTTTCTGTTTAAGCAAATGGTAGGGGCAATAATTACATTAATTAGGCAAATAAAATAAATTTCATTATTAAATTTTAATATGAGTTCTGTAATAATTATAGGGATTAATTTTATTAAAGTTATTATAAAGAATAGATTAATTCAATTTAATGAATAAATTAAAGAAATGAATCGAACATTTAAAGAGTACATCCCAATTATTAAGATAAGTGAAAAAAAAATAATTATTATAAATAAATAATTAGATTTACTTCCGATTCTGTGTAAATTATTATATGTAGTAAATAGTATAAATAAAATTCTTCTGGAGGCTAAAGAGATTAAAAAATATATTAAATATGTATTCAGAGTATTAGTGTCTAATTTAACTATAGATCAAATGATTTATGATAGAAATTATAAATATTATAATCATTTAATCGAAACGGAGAAACGGAGAAACGAAAAAACGAAGGAAGAAACGGAGAAACGAAGAAAGAAACGGAGAAACGAAGAAAGAAACGGAGAAACGAAGAAAGAAACGGAGAAACGAGGAAATAAATGGAGAAACGAAGAAAGAAACGAGGAAACGAAGAAAGAAACGGAGAATCGGAGAAATAAATTGAGAAACGAAGAAATAAACGGAGAAACGAAGAAAGAAACGGAGAAACGGAGAAATAAATGCAGAAACGAAGAAATAAACGGAGAAACGAAGAAAGAAACGGAGAAACGAAGAAAGAAACAAAGAAACGAAGAAAGAAACGGAGAATCGGAGAAATAAATGGAGAAACGAAGAAATAAACCGAGAAACGGAGAAAGAAACGAAGAAACGAAGAAAGAAACGGAGAAACGAAGGAATAAACCGTGAAACGGAGAAAGAAACGGAGAAACGAAGAAAGAAACGGAGAAACGAAGAAAGAAACGGAGAAACGATGAATAAAACGGAGAAACGAAGAAAGAAACGGAGAAATAAATGGAGAAACGAAGATATAAACGGAGAAACGATGAACGAAACGGAGAAACGAAGAAAGAAACGGAGAAACGAAGAAAGAAACGGAGAAACGAAGAAAGAAACGGAGAAACGAAGAAAGAAACGGAGAAACGAAGAAAGAAACGGAGAAACGAAGAAAGAAACGGAGAAACGAAGAAAGAAACGGAGAAAAGAAGAAAGAAACCGAGAAACGAAGAAAGAAACGGAGAAACGGAGAAATAAATGGAGAAACGAAGAAAGAAACTGAGATACGAAGAAAGAAACGGAGAAACGGAGAAATAAATGGAGAAACAAAGAAATAAACGGAGAAACGAAGAAAGAAACGGAGAAACGGAGAAATAAACGGAGAAACGAAGAAAGAAACAAAGAAACGAAGAAAGAAACGGAGAATCGGAGAAATAAATTGAGAAACGAAGTAATAAACGGAGAAACGTAGAAAGAAACGGAGAAACGGAGAAATAAACGGAGAAACGAAGAAAGAAACGGAGAAACGAAGAAAGAAACGGAGAAACGGAGAAATAAATGGAGAAACGAAGAAAGAAACGGAGATACGAAGAAAGAAACGGAGAAACGGAGAAATAAATGGAGAAACAAAGAAATAAACGGAGAAACGAACAAAGAAACGGAGAAACGAACAAAGAAACGGAGAAACGAAGAAAGAAACGGGGAAACGAACAAAGAAACGGAGAAACGAAAAAAGAAACGTTTCTCCGTATCTCCGTTTCTCCGTTTCTCCGTTTCTCGGTTTCTCCGTTTCTCGGTTTCCCGTTTCTCCGTTTCTCCGTCTCTCCGTTTCTCCGTATCTCCGTTTCTCCGTTTCTCGGTTACTCCGTTTCTCCGACTCTCGGTTTCTCCGTTTCTCGGTTTCTCCGTTTCTCGGTTTCTCCGTTTCTCCGTTTCTCGGGTTTTCCGTTTCTCCGTTTCACCGTTTTTTGTTCGTTTCTCCATTTATTTCTCCGATTCTCCGTTTCTTTCTTCGTTTCTCCGTTTCTTTCTTTGTTTCTCCGTTTCTTTCATCGTTTCTCCGTTTCTCTCTTCGCTTCTCCGTTTCTTTGTTCGTTTTTCCGTTTCTTTGTTCGTTTCTCCGTTTCTTTGATCGTTTCTCCGTTTCTTCCTTCGTTTCTCCGTTTCTTTCTTCGTTTCTCCGTTTCTTTCTTCGTTTCTTCGTTTCTTTCTTCGTTTCTCCGTTTCTTTCTTCGTTTCTCCGTTTATTTCTTCGTTTCTCCATTTATTTCTTCGTTTATCTGTTTCTTTCTTCGTTTCTCCGTTTCTTTCTTCGTTTCTCCGTTTCCTTCTTCGTTTCTTCGTTTCTTTCTTCGTTTCTCCGTTTCTTTCTTCGTTTCTCCGTTTATTTCTTCGTTTCTCCATTTATTTCTTCGTTTCTCCGTTTCTTTCTCCGTTTCTCCGTTTCTTTCTCCGTTTCTCCGTTTCTTTCTTCGTTTGTCCGTTTCTTTGTTCGTTTCTCCGCTCCTTTCTTCGTCTCTCCGTTTATTTCTTCGTTTTTCCATTTATTTCGCCGTTTCTCCGTTTCCTTCTTCGTTTCTCCGTTTCTTTCTCCGTTTCTCCGTTTCTTTCTTCGTTTGTCCGTTTCTTTTTTCGTTTCTCTGTTTGTTTCTTCGTTTCTCCATTTATTTCTCCGTTTCTCCGTTTCTTTGTTCGTTTCTCCGTTTCTTTCTTCGTTTCTCCGTTTCTTTCTTCGCTTCTCCATTTCTTTCTTCGTTTCTCCGTTTGTTTCTTCGTTTCTCCATTTATTTCTCCGTTTCTCCGTTTCTTTGTTCGTTTCTCCGCTCCTTTCTACGTTTCTCCGTTTATTTCTTCGTTTTTCCATTTATTTCTCCGTTTCTCCGTTTCTTTCTTCATTTCTCCGTTTCTTTCTTCGTTTCTCCATTTCTTTATCGTTTCCCCATTTATTTCTCCGTTTCGCCGTTTCTTTCTTCGTTTCTCCGTTTCTTTCTTCGTTTCTCCGTTTCTTTCTTCGTTTCTCCGTTTCTTTCTTCGTTTCTCCGTTTCTTTCTTCGTTTCTCCGTGTCTTTCTTCGTTTCTTTCTTCGTTTCTCGGTTTCTTTCTTCGTTTCTCCGTTTGTTTCTTCGTTTCTCCATTTATTTCTCCGTTTCTCCGTTTCTTTCTCCGTTTCTCCGTTTCTCTCTTCGTTTCTCCGTTTCTTTCTTCGTTTCTCCGTTTATTTCTTCGTTTCTCCATTTATTTCCTCGTTTCTCCGTTTCTTTCTTCGTTTCTCCGTTTCTTTCTTCGTTTCTCCGTTTCTTTCTTCGTTTCTCCGTTTCTTCCTTCGTTTTTTCGTTTCTCCGTTTCTCCGTTTCGATTAAATGATTATAATAGTTATAGTTTCTATTATAAATCATTTGAGCTATAGTTAAATTACACACTAACACTCTAAATACATTATTTAATATATTTTTTAATCTCTTTGGCCTCCAGAAGAATTTTATTTATACTATTTACTGTATATAATAATTTACACAGAATCGGAAATAAATCTAATTATTTATTTATAATAATTATTTTTTATTCACTTATTTTACCAAAAATTTCGATTCTCCATGTATTAATCAAATGTTAAATTGATATATCTCATAGACAATTATTATTTTCCATGTTTTAAAACTTTAAGAAACATCTCTTTACTTTGAAGTTCGATCAAAATCAATTGTTAGAGGCGAATCAATCATTTTTAATGCATAAATAAGATGCACATTGTTCGATCAATATAGGGAACATGCGTAAATGTTAATAACAATCGCTGAAATGAACGAAAATTCACCGAAACCATTCGTCCTCGAAGATTTCGCAATATCTTGATGTTTGTTTATCATAATTATTAACAACCGTCGTTGGGTCGTAGATTAAACAATTTTTGACAATGTTTCGGTATAAAAAGCCATCAATTTCTTGAAATATTTGGTTAGATCGAACAAATACGATCGAAGAAGCCGTGGGATAAAATAAATGAATATTTCTCTACATATCGGAATTATAGTTTGTATGTATGCAAATATATTCTGAACCCGCTATTACAAATCCCTGTACCGTGGTAATTAAATGGGTTGCCATCTATTCGAGAAAGGGTTAAACTACACTTAAGGGGTGAAAACACCTGGCGGAGAAACGCTCAAGTTTGTCGAGGAGTTGTTCTAATTTCAACAAATATTACAAGATATTGCTAAATTTGCGAAGGCGAACGGTTTCGGTGAATGTTTGTCCATTTCCGCGATTGTTAGTAACATTTATATGTGCTCCCAATATTAATTGAACAATGTACATATTATTTATGTATTGCAATTAATTAAGAAATTTATAGAAATTGATTTTGATCGAGACTCGATGTTAAAACGTGTTTCGTAAAGTTTTAAAGCATGGAAAGTAACAATTGTTCATTAAATACATTAATCTAACATTTGTTTAATTCTTATAATTTACACAATACGCGTAGAAGTGGTATTTTTTACATAAAAGTGCCGAAATTCAATTAATCGCTTTTTTAGATAGAAAAATCATCGCGATGAAGACTTGTGAATCGATAATCGATACCTGTAGCCTTGAAAATGTCAGTTGGATCTCAGCGAAAAATTCCTTCGCGAACAAAGAATATTTCAACGAAATGATATTTTAAGCCATTATTTATACTAGGAAATAGTTAATAATTGTTCAAACTACGGTCCTACGACGGTTATTAATAATTATGATAAATAAACATCAAGATATTGCAAAATCTGCGAAGGCGAACGGTTTCTGTGAATGTTTCTTCCTATATGCGATTGTTATTAACTTTTTCGCGTGCTCCCAATATTAATCGAACAATGTACATCTTATCTATGCATTACAAATGATTAAGTAACTTATAGAAATTGATTTTGATCGAGATTCGAAGTGAAAACGTGTTTCATAAAGATTTAATGCATAGAAAGTAATAATTGTCTATTTGGTACATTAATTTAACATTTATTTAATTCTTATAATTTACACAATACGTGCAGAAGTTGCATTTTTTACTTAAAAGTGTCACAATTCAATTAATCGCTTTTCTAAATAGAAAAATTATCGTGATGAAGACTTGTGAATCGATCATCGATACCTGTAACCTTGAGAATATCAGTTGGATCTCAACGAAAGATTCCTTCGTGAACAAAGAATATTTTAACGAAATGATATTTTAAGCCATTATTTATACTAGGACATTGTTAATAATTGTTAAAACTATGGTCCAACGACGGTTGTTAATGATTATGATAAATAAACATCAAGATATTGCAAAATCTATGAAGCAGAACGGTTTTGGTAAATGTTTTTTCATTTCCGTGATTGTTATTAACATTTACGCACGTTCCGAATATTAACATTACAATGTGCATCTTGTTTGTGCATTATAAGTCATTAATTACTTTACAAATATTAATATCGATCGAAAATCGAGAAACATATGAATACCACGTTTTACTTCAATTCTCGATGAAATTTAATTTCTATAGGCAAATCAATGATTTACAATGCATAACTAAGATGCATTCTCTCACATAAATGTTCGAAACATGCATAAATGTTAATAACAATCGCGTGGATGAACATCAATTCACTGAAACCGTTCCCCTTCGCAGATTTCGCAATATCTTGATGTTCATTCATCAGAATTATTAACAACCGTCGTAGCAGCATGGTATAAAAAATTATTAACAATGTCCTGGTATAAATAATGGATTAAAACATTACTTCGTTGAAGTATTTTTCATTCACTTCCTCGCATATCATATACTCCTGACAACAAGAGTCCCAACATTGAACATTTTCTACAATTTATGTCTGAATTTCATCCGTTGTAATGAGGAGAACACTGTCGCCAAGGAAGTATGCATTTCGATTTCTCAAGTACTAATCAAATGTTACATCGATATATCTAATAGACAATTATTACTTTCCATATTTTAAAACTTTAAGAAACACCTCTTTACTTCGGAGCTCGATCAAAATTAATTTCTATAAGTTTCTTAATCATTTGTGATGCATAAATAATATGCACATTGTTCAATTAATATTGGGAGCACATATAAATGTTACTAACAATCGCGGAAATGGACAAACATTCACCGAAACCGTTCGCCTTCGCAAATTTAGCAATATCTTGACGTTTATTTACCATAATTATTAACAAGCGTCGTGGGACCGTAGATTAAACAATTATTAACATTGTTCTAGCATAAATAATGGCTTAAAAGTCATCACTTTCTGGAAATATTTGTTAGATCGAACAAAGACAATCGAAGTAACCGTGCGATAAAATAAATGAATATTTCTCTACATATCGAAATTATAGTTGGTATATATGCAAATATATATTCTGAACGCTCAGTGACACACATATGTCACACGGCAATGAAGTGGGTTGCCATCTACTAGAGAATAGGTAAACTACACTTAAGGTGTGAAAACACCTGGCGGAGAAACGCTCAAGTTTGTTGAGGAATTGTTCTTATTTCCACCAATAGATAGCGCCACGAGCATAAATTTACCGACATTAAAGATAAGTAATCCCATTTGTATAATATTCCCTACCGTGCGATAAAATAAATAAATATTTCTCTACATATCGAAATTATTGTTTGTTATGCATGCAAATATGATCTGAAATTCCAAACATTTGCAACGTGGTAATTATATGGGTTGCCGTCTCTTGGAGAACATATTTGTTAACTTTCGCGATTGTTACTAACATTTATGCATGTTCCCAATATTAATCGAACAATATGTATCTTATTTATGCATGGTAAATGATTATACTTATAGAAATTGATTTTGATAGAGATTCAAAGTAAAAACTTGTTTCGTAAAGTTTGAAAGCAAGGAAAGTAATAATTGTCTATTTAGTGCAATAGTTTAGCATTTATTTAATTCTCATAATTTACACAATACGCGTAGAATTTGTATTTCTTACTCAAACGTGCTGAATTTCGATTAATCGCTTTTCTATGTAGAAAAATCATCGTGATAAACACTTGTGAGTCGATAATCGATATGTGTAGCCATGATTTCGAGGTATCAAAGATTTTTTTAAATGTATTAGGGGGACCGGAAAGTAATGTCGTTTCCCGACATTAAATTCAAATACATAAATTTTTAACGAGTTTTTATTTTTAATCAATGATATAATCACCCTCATTATCAACAACCTTTTGCCATCTAGTGTGCAAATTTTCAATGCCGGATCGATAAAAATCAATTGGTTTTTGAGCAAAATATACAGAGATGGCATTTTGAATATCATCCAAATTTGCAAATCTTTTGCCACTTAGAAAGTGTTGAAGCGATCGGAATAAATGGAAATCCGATGGTGCAACATCGGGCGAGTATGGTGGGTGAGGCAGTACCTCCCACCCCAATTCATTAATTTTTGCCAAGGTTCGTCTTGCGCAGTGCGGTCTTGCATTATCGTCTTGCAGAATAACGCCTTTTCTGTTGACAATCGCTGGCCACTTTTCAATTAAAGATTTATTTACACGATCTAATTATTCACAGTAAAGGTCTGCATTCACAGTCTGTCCAGGTTTCAGCACTTCAAAATGAACAACGCCGCGAATACTCCACCAAACACACAAAAGGGCCTTTTTGGGGTGTAAACCTGGCTTAGCAGTACTTTGTGGCGATTCATTTGGAGAGAGCCACTGCCTTTTGCGTTTTGGATTATCATAAAGAACCCACTTTTCATCTCCGGTGATCAAGCGATCAAAAAACGCTTCTGTATTGTGCCGTTGAAGCAATAAGTTGCATGTGGTGGATCGGTTAGCCTTGTTCTCTTCGGACAGATTATGCGGGACCCAAACACCTGCTCTGCTTACTTTCCCAATCTGCTGCAAATGTTCTTGGATGGTCGACCAAGGTTGGTTAAGACTGTTTGACAATTCCTCGATTGTCTGACACGGATTTGCTTCCACTTCCGCACTTAACACGTCATTGTCTAACGTTGTTGGTCTTCCTGATCGATACGAGTCGAAAAGATCAAAATTACCGGATTTGAACTTGGAAAACCACCTTTGGCATTTACGAACGTCTAATGCATTTGGATAAACATCGCAAATGTTTTTGGTAGCAACTGTTGCGTTACTACCCTTGCGAAACTCAAAAAGCATGCAATGCCGGATATGTACCTCTTCTGGTATTTGGCTGGCCATTTCACCCAAAATTGTAAAGAAAAATTTTAAATTTAATTATTTACAACTAAACAAGTCACTATAACCTCAGAATGTCTTTGCTACGACTTTAATGTACACAATGAGCTGACAAATGACAATCAAATAGTGACATGCGCAGAAACGACATTACTTTCCGGTCCACCTAATATAAAGGAAGGCTAGAATGCAGAGAAATTTCATTACGCTGATTTCATTTAACTTTACATTTATTCGAAAGATAATACATACGAAACTTTGTACAAAAATATTTATTTATTTTATTGCACGGTAGGGAATACCATACAAATGGAATGACTTATCTGTAATGTCGGTAAATTATGCATGTGGCGCTATCTATTGGTGGAAGTAACAACAATTCCTCAACAAACTTGAGCGTTTCTCCGCCAGGTGTTTTCACACCTTAAGTGTAGTTTACCTATTCTGTAGTAGATGGCAACCCACTTCATTGCCGTGTGACATATGTGTGTCACTGAGCGTTCGGAATATACATGCATATATACAAACTATTTTTTCAATATGTAGAGAAATATTCATTTATTTTATCGCACGGTTACTTCGATTGTCTTTGTTCGATCTAAGAAATATTTCCAGAAAGTAATGACTTTCAAGCCATTATTTATACTAGAACATTGTTAATAATTGTCTAAAGTATGGTCCTACGACGGTTGTCAATAAATATGATAAATAAACATCGAGATATTGCAAAATCTGCGAAGACGAAAGGTTTCGGTGAATGTTTGTTCATTTCCGCGATTGTTACTAACATTTATGCATGTGCTCAATATTAATTGAACAATGTGCATCTTATTTATGCATTAAAAATGATTAAGTAACTTACAGAAATTGTTTTTGATCGAGATTTATAGTAAAACGTGTTTCGGAAAGTTTTAAAGCATTGAAAGTAACAATTGTTTATTAGATACATTAATTTAACATTTGTTTAATTTTTATAATTTACACAATACGCGTAGAAGTTTCATTTTTTACTCCAAAGCGGCAAAATTCAATTAATCGCTTTTCTAAATAGAAAAATCTTCGCGATGATCGATACGTGTAGCCTTGAGAATGTCGGTTGCACCTCAATGAAAAATTCCTTGATGAACAAAGAATATTTCAACGAAATGATATTTTAAACCATTATTTATACTAGGAAATTGTTAATAATGGTTTAATCTACAATCCTACGATGATTGTTATTAAATATGATAAATGAACGTCAGGATATTGCGAAATCTGCGAAGGCGAACGGTTTCGGTGAATATTTGTTCATTTCCGCGATTGTTACTAACATTTATACATGTTCCGAACATTTATCTTACAATATGCATCTTATTTATGCATTAAATATGATTGATTCGCCTACAGCAATTAATTTTGACCGAGATTCGAGGTATAAACGTGTTTCTTAATGTTTCAAAGCATGGAAAGTAACAATTGTTTATTAGATACACTAATTTAACATTTGTTTCGTTCTTATAATTTTCGGATTATGCGTGGAAGCTGTATTCTTGATGTAAAAGCGTCGAAATTCAATTAATCGCTTTTCTAGATAGAAAAACCATCGTGATAGACGTTTATGAATCGATAAACATTTCCAGCCTTGACAATGTCGGTTTGATCTCAATAAGAACAATTCCATCGCGAACAAAGAATATTTCAACGAAATGATATTTTAAGCCATTATTTATACTAGGACATTGTTAATAATTGTTTAATCTACGGTCCTACGACGGTTGTTAATAATTATGATAAACAAACATCAAGATATTGCGAAATCTGGGAAGGCGAATTGCTTTAGCGAATGTTTATGTCTCTAGGCGATTGTTAGAAAAATTTTTCCAGGTTCCGAACTTTTATGTTACAGTATGTGAATTAAATTTTATCGGAAAATTTAACGAAGAGTTTGGTATACATATATTTCCCCATTTTTTATGAAAATTAACATTTGTAAACTAATTAATGGCTTGCACTGTAAAAGTTGGGAATATGAATGTTACAGAATGCATTTTCTTTTGCATTGTAAATGAATAATTTGCTTATAAAGATTAATTTAGGTTGCAAATCGAGAAATATTATATATGAATATCAATATTTTGCTTTCATTTTCGAAATCAATTAATTTCTGAAAACTAACTAATGATTTATCATACCTAAATAAGATGCATATTGTTCGATCAATATTGGGAACATGTATAAATGTTAGTAACAATCGCGGAAATGAACAAACATTCACGGAAACCGTTCGCCTTCGAAAATTTCGATTAGATCGAACAAAGACAATGGAAGAACCGGTAAGTGACCTTACGGAGGGTATATAAGGAGCCCCCGGTTGTTTAAAATTTCATTCTTCCTGGAGCCTCGGAGGTGGATGGATCTCTTCGTTTTAGGTTTATGGAAGGGGGACCCCCACCTTGGAAACCGGTACTGGCCGCCGGTAGGCGGTGGTCAGTACTGGCGACCATTCTCTCAATCCTTTCTTTGGTTTTTAATTGTTTCTTTCTGTAATTTATTTTATTTGTTCTCTGATTTTACTTTGTACTTGTTTTTCCATGTTTATTTTTTTGTCATTCTTGCCTTTATTTCCTTTGTTACTGAATGACTGTATTTAATCACTAACCAACTTCATTTCTATTTTCTATCATTTTTTTATCATGCCTTGACTTTAGGTTTCTCTTAGGTAGGCACACCGGAGAACGAAGAACAAAGAACGAAGAACGAAGAACGAAGAACGAAGAGGACACTATGGTCGCAACCGCCGTGGGATCTTTAGTTAAGCTTGGAATAAGTTAATTTTAAGGCCACCGTGTACAAATATCTGTTATCTGTCAAGCAATTATCCAATCTTTAGCTTATTTTTGCTCGCTTCCTCGTTCCTCAGCCCGGTCATCACTGCTTGTTGCATAAGCAAGTGACCGGCCGTGTAGGTGGTCCGAACGGTCGATCGCCGTCTCTTCTGGTGCGTCCGCTTCCAGAGAGAACATGCTGCGAACACAGGGGCAGGTGTTCGCATCGGTCCCTGTGGAAGCCCTGTGCCATAAGACCCTCTCTTCGTCATCTTCCGTGAGTCAGGTCCACGCTTTGCGTGGTTCCTGACGCGGAGTTGGGAGAAACGGGGCACTCTATATGAGTGGACGGCGTCATGCATTTCCTCTTTAATCGGGCCCACTGAGGGGAAACGGGACCGACCTAGTAGGACCAACTGCACGGTTCGTGTCGCGTCTTTTCCAATTTTGCCTAATTTTTCCATAATGTAATTGCTTGGCAGAACTAAACGAGGAGATCGAAGGAACATTGATTCCTTCCATCTCTTTGGTTTAGTATCTTCGTTTGTATCGGGTGTCGAGGGAGATCGATGGAACTTTGATTCCATCTATCTCTCTCCGGGTCTCCGCTCGCAGCAACCTCCACGTGGTGAGACCTGGTAATCGGTATAACTCGCGACGAACAGTAATTATTCGTCGTGGGTAGTACCGAGCTAATCGGCTGCGAGTTTAGAATAGTAATTTTTACGGTACAGTAGAGTACTTTACGGTACAGTACTTCCAACAAGTTCAATTGATGTATTGAAATAAAATCAATTTCACTGACAGCAGAAACTTTATTTTTGTCCATTATTTGTTTCCATTTCTTTAACCCGATCCTATCAAACTGCTAAAACTACTTAAAACTATATGTCCTCAACTATCATGTTCTCCTGATACAAAGAAAATCGGGATCCATGATTCAGAAATTCGTTCGAAAGTACAACAAAATTTCGGTTCGCGGAAATTCTTGGAATTTGACGTCAATTCTAAGAATCCGCGAAATCGTGCCACTTCCTCGCATATCGTACACTGACACCAAGAGTCCCAAAATCAAACATTTTCTAAAATTTATGCCTGAATTTCAACCTTTGGTATCAGGAAAATACCAAAAATTTCGATTCTTCAAGTATTAATCAAATGTTAAATTGATATATCTCATAGACAATTATTACTTTCCATGTTTTAAAACTTTAAGAAACATCTCTTTACTTTGAAGTGCGATCAAAATTATTATAATCATTTAATCTAAACGGAGAAACGGAGAAACGGAGAAACGGAGAAACGGAGAAACGGAGAAACGGAGAAACGGAGAAACGGAGAAACGGAGAAACGGAGAAACGGAGAAACGGAGAAACGGAGAAACGGAGAAACGGAGAAACGGAGAAACGGAGAAACGGAGAAACGGAGAAACGGAGAAACGGAGAAACGGAGAAACGGAGAAACGGAGAAACGGAGAAACGGAGAAACGGAGAAACGGAGAAACGGAGAAACGGAGAAACGGAGAAACGGAGAAACGGAGAAACGGAGAAACGGAGAAACGGAGAAACGGAGAAACGGAGAAACGGAGAAACGGAGAAACGGAGAAACGGAGAAACGGAGAAACGGAGAAACGGAGAAACGGAGAAACGGAGAAACGGAGAAACGGAGAAACGGAGAAACGGAGAAACGGAGAAACGGAGAAACGGAGAAACGGAGAAACGGAGAATCGGAGAATCGGAGAAACGGAGAAACGGAGAAACGGAGAAACGGAGAAACGGAGAAACGAAGAAACGAAGGAAGAAACGGAGAAACGAAGAAAGAAACGGAGAAACGAAGAAAGAAACGGAGAAGCGAAGAAAGAAACGGAGAAACGAAGAAAGAAACGGAGAAACGGAGAAATAAATGGAGAAACGAAGAAATAAACGGAGAAACGAAGAAAGGAACGGAGAAACGAAAAAAGAAACGGAGAAACGAACAAAGAAACGGAGAAACGAAGAAAGAAACGGAGAAACGGAGAAATAAATGGAGAAATGAAGAAATAAACGGAGAATCGAAGAAAGAAACGGAGAAACGAAGAAAGAAACGCAGAAACGACGAAGAAACGGAGTAACGAAGAAAGAAACGAAGAAACGAAGAAAGAAACGGAGAATCGGAGAAATAAATGGAGAAACGAAGAAATAAACCGAGAAACGAAGAAAGAAACGGAGAAACGAAGAAAGAGAGGGAGTAACGAAGAAAGAAACTGAGAAACGAAGATAGAAACGGAGAATCGGAGAAATAAATGGAGAAACGAAGAAATAAACCGAGAAACGGAGAAAGAAACGGAGAAGCGAACAAAGAAACGGAGAAACGAACAAAGAAACGGAGAAACGGAGAAATAAATGGAGAAACGAAGATTGAAACGGAGAAACGAACAAAGAAACGTTTCTCCGATTCTCCGTTTTTCCGTTCCTCCGTTTCTCCGTTTCTCCATTTCTTGGATTCTCCATTTCTCCGTTTCTCCGTTTCTCGATTTCCCCGTTTCTCCGTTTCTCGGTTTCTCCGTTTCTCGGTTTCTGCGTTTCTCCGTTTCTCGGTTTCTGTGTTTCTCGGTTTCTCCGTTTCTCCGTTTCTCCGTTTCTCCGTTTCTCGGTTTATTTCTTCGTTTCTCCATTTATTTCTCCGATTCTCCGTTTCTTTCTTCGTTTCTCAGTTTCTATCTTCGTTTCTCCGTTTCTTTCTTCGTTTCTCCGTTTCTTTCTTCGTTTCTCCGTTAATTTCATCGTTTTTCCGTTTATATCTTCGTTTCTCCATTTATTTCTCCGTTTCTTTCTTCGTTTCTCCGTTTCTTTCTTCGTTTCTCCGTTTCTTTCTTCGTTTCTTCGTTTCCTTCTTCGTTTCCCCGTTTCTTTCTTCGTTTCCCCGTTTGTTTCTTCGTTTCTCCATTTATTTCTCCGTTTCTCCGTTTCTTTCTTCGTTTCTCCGTTTCTTTCTTCGTTTCTCCGTTTATTTCTTCGTTTCTCCATTTATTTCCCCGTTTCTCCGTTTCTTTCTTCGTTTCTCCGTTTCTTTCTTTGTTTCTCCGTTTCTTTGTTCGTTTCTCCGTTTCTTTGTTCGTTTCCCCGTTTCTTTCTCCGTTTCTCCGTTTCTTTCCTCGTTTCTCCGTTTCTTTCATCGTTTCTCCGTTTCTTTGTTCGTTTCTCCGTTCCTTTCTTCGTTTCTCCGTTTATTTCTTCGTTTCTCCATTTATTTCCCCGTTTCTCCGTTTATTTCTTCGTTTCTCCGTTTCTTTCTTCGTTTCTCCGTTTCTTTCTTCGTTTCTCCGTTTCTTTCTTTGTTTCTCCGTTTCTTTGTTCGTTTCTCCGTTTCTTTGTTCGTTTCCCCGTTTCTTTCTTCGTTTCTCCGTTTCTTTCTTCGTTTCTCCGTTTCTTTCATCGTTTCTCCGTTTCTTTGTTCGTTTCTCCGTTCCTTTCTTCGTTTCTCCGTTTATTTCTTCGTTTCTCCATTTATTTCCCTGTTTCTCCGTTTATTTCTTCGTTTCTCCATTTATTTCTTCGTTTCTCCGTTTCTTTCTTCGTTTCTCCGTTTCTTTCTTCGTTTCTCCGTTTCTTCCTTCGTTTCTTCGGTTCTCCGTTTCTCCGTTTTTCCGTTTCGATTAAATGATTATAATAGTTATAATTTCTATTATAAATCATTTGAGCTATAGTTAAATTATACACTAATACTCTAAATACATATTTAATACATTTTTTAATCTCTTTAGCCTCCAGAAGAATTTTATTTATACTATTTACTGTATATAATAATTTACACAGAATCGGAAATAAATCTAATTATTTATTTATAATAATTATTTTTTATTCACTTATTTTACCAAAAATTTCGATTCTTCATGTATTAATCAAATGTTAAATTGATATATCTCATAGACAATTATTACTTTCCATGTTTTAAAACTCTAAGAAACATCTCTTTACTTCGAAGTTCGATCAAAATCAATTGCTAGTGGCGAATCAATCATTTTTAATGCATAAATAAGATGCACATTGTTCGATCAATATAGGGAACGTGCGTAAATGTTAATAACAATCGCTGAAATGAACAAACGTTCACCGAAACAATTCGCCCTCGAAGATTTCGCAATATCTTGATGTTTGTTTATCATAATTATTATCAACCGTCGTAGGATCATACATTAGACAATTATTAACAATCTCCTAGTATAAATAATGGCTTAAAATATCATTTCGTTGAAATATTGCTTGTTCGCGAAGGAATTTTTCCTTGAGATCCAACTGACATTCTCAAGGCTACACGTATCGATTATCGATTCACAAGTATTTATCGCGGTGATTTTTCTATCTAAAAAAGCGATTAATTGAATTTTGGAACTTTTGTGTAAAAAATACCACTTCTACACGTATTGTGTAAATTATAAGAATTAAACAAATGTTAAATTAATGTATCTAATGAACAATTGTTACTTTCCGTGCTTTAAAACATTACGAAACACGTTTTAACGTGCAGTCTCGATCAAAATCAATTTAGATAAGTTTCTTAATTAATTGCAATACATAAATAAGATGCACGTTGTTCGAGCAATATAGGGAACATGCGTAAATGTTAATAACAATCGCTGAAATGGGCAAACATTCACTGAAACCGTTCGCCTTCGCAGACTTCGCAATATCTTGACATTTCTTTATCACAATTAATAACAACCGTCGTTGGACCGTAGATTAAACAATTTTTGACAATGTTTCGGTATACAAAGCCAGCAATTTCTTGAAATATTTGGTTAGATCGAACAAATACGATCGAAGAAGCCGTGGGATAAAATAAATGAATATTTCTCTACATATCGGAAATATAGTTTGTATGTATGCAAATATATTCTGTACCCGCAATTACAGATCCCTGTAACGTGGTAATTACATGGGTTGCCATCTATTGGAGAAAGGGTTAAACTACACTTAAGGGGTGAAAACACCTGGCGGAGAAACGCTCAAGTTTGTCGAGGAATTGTTCTAATTATCCACAAATAGATGGCGCGACAAGTACAATTTACCGACATTAGAGATAAGTATTTCCATTTGTATGATATTCCCTACCGTGCGATAAAATGAATAAATACGTTTGTACAAACTTTTGTATGTTTCATCTTTCGAATAAATGTAAAATTAAACCTTCCACGGTAAATTTTATTCTTGAATTTATTAATGATTCTAGGACGATTTATTTTAGTATAACGAGTGCTATAGTGCTATAGGTGGGAAATTTGTGTACGTAATAATTATTGAGTATAAAATAATTTTTCTTTTATTAGAGGTTAATATATTAAATAAGGAAGAAGAGTTAATCTTTATTATTTTAAATATAAAAATTAAAATTAAAGAAATTATTGAATATAAAATGAAATATGTTAAAAATGTATATTTGTTAATTATTAACAAAATAACTATAATAGATGTTTGTATAACAGATGAATATCCTATAATTATTATGATTGACTTTTTCCTTTAAGCAAATGATAGGGGCAATAATTACATTAATTAGGCAAATAAAATAAATTTCATTATTAAATTTTAATATGAGTTCTATAATAATTATAGGGATTAAATTTATTAAAGTTATTATAAAGAATAGATTAATTCAATTTAAAGAATAAATTAAAGAAATGAATCGAACATTTAAAGAGTATTTGGCGGCGCTAAATTCGAAGATGTTTGAGAGAGGGAAAACGGAATTATAAGGAGTGGGGAGAAGCGTTTCATCCCGGGCCTGCTAGTGGACTCGTCAGTAAGGCATCCTAGCAGGCCCTGCCTTATACGCCGGGACATTGGAAGATCGGTAAGAGGTCGTAAATATAGCGATCGGAGCAGGTACGGGAACTTGCGGGAAACGGTTGGTGGTGAGTTTCCCTCTGGTGGCAAGCGTGGGTAGTGCCGCCACAAGGACAATTTTTAAGATAAGTGAAAAAAAAATAATTATTATAAATAAATAATTAGATTTACTTCCGATTCTGTGTAAATTATTATATATAGTAAATAGTATAAATAAAATTCTTCTGGAGGCTAAAGAGATTAAAAAATATATTAAATATGTATTTAGAGTAATAGTGTCTAATTTAACGATAGATCAAATGATTTATAATAGAAATTATAAATATTATAATCATTTAATCGAAACGGAGAAACGGAGAAACGGAGAAACGGAGAAACGATGAAACGAAGGAAGAAACGGAGAAATGAAGAAAGAAACGAAGAAACGAAGAAAGAAACGGAGAAACGAAGAAAGAAACTGAGAAACGAACAAAGAAACGGAGAAACGAACAAAGAAACGGAGTAACGAACAAAGAAACGAAGAAACGAAGAAAGAAACGGAGAAACGAACAAAGAAACGGAGAAGCGAAGAAAGAAACAGAGAAACGAAGAAAGAAACGGAGAATCGGAGAAATAAATGGAGAAACGAAGAAATAAACCAAGAAACGGAGAAAAAAACGGAGAAACGAACAAAGAAACGGAGAAACGAAGAAAGAAACGGAGAAACCAACAAAGAAACGGAGAAACGAAGAAAGAAACGGGGAAACGGAGAAATAAATGGAGAAACGAAGAAATAAACGGAGAAACGAAGAAAGAAACGGAGAAACGAACAAAGAAACGGAGAAACGAACAAAGAAACGGAGTAACGAAGACAGAAACGAAGAAACGAAGATGGAAACGGCGAAACGAACAAAGAAACGGAGAAACGCAGAAAGAAACGGAGAAACGGAGAAATAAATGGAGAAACGAATAAAGAAACGGAGAAACGAAGAAAGAAACGGAGAAACGAAGAAAGAAACGGAGTAACGAAGAAAGAAACGAAGAAACGAAGAAAGAAACGGAGAATCGGAGAAATAAATGGAGAAACGAAGAAATAAACCGAGAAACGGAGAAAGAAACGGAGAAACGAAGAAAGAAACGAAGAAACGAAGAAAGAAACGGAGAAACGAACAAAGAAACGGAGAAGCGAAGAAAGAAACAGAGAAACGAAGAAAGAAATGGAGAATCGGAGAAATAAATGGAGAAACGAAGAAATAAACCAAGAAACGGAGAAAAAAACGGAGAAACGAACAAAGAAACGGAGAAACGAAGAAAGAAACGGAGAAACCAACAAAGAAACGGAGAAACGAAGAAAGAAACGGGGAAACGGAGGAATAAATGGAGAAACGAAGAAATAAACGGAGAAACGAAGAAAGAAACGGAGAAACGAACAAAGAAACGGAGAAACGAACAAAGAAACGGAGTAACGAAGACAGAAACGGAGAAACGAATAAAGAAACGGAGAAACGAACAAAGAAACGGAGAAACGCAGAAAGAAACGGAGAAACGGAGAAATAAATGGAGAAACGAATAAAGAAACGGAGAAACGAAGAAAGAAACGGAGAAACGAAGAAAGAAACGGAGTAACGAAGAAAGAAACGAAGAAACAAAGAAAGAAACGGAGAATCGGAGAAATAAATGGAGAAACGAAGAAATAAACCGAGAAACGGAGAAAGAAACGGAGAAACGAAGAAAGAAACGAAGAAACGAAGAAAGAAACGGAGAAACGAACAAAGAAACGGAGAAGCGAAGAAAGAAACAGAGAAACGAAGAAAGAAATGGAGAATCGGAGAAATAAATGGAGAAACGAAGAAATAAACCAAGAAACGGAGAAAAAAACGGAGAAACGAACAAAGAAACGGAGAAACGAAGAAAGAAACGGAGAAACCAACAAAGAAACGGAGAAACGAACAAAGAAACGGAGAAGCGAATAAAGAAACGGAGAAACGAACAAAGAAACGGAGAAACGAACAAAGCAACGGAGAAACGAACAAAGAAACGGAGAAACGAACAAAGAAACGGAGAAACGAACAAAGAAACGGAGAAACGAAGAAAGAAACGGAGTAACGAAGAAAGAAACGAAGAAACGAAGAAAGAAATGGAGAAATGAACAAAGAAACGGAGAAACGAAGAAAGAAACGGAGAAACGAAGAAACAAACGGAGAAACGAAGAAAGAAACGGAGAAACGAAGAAATAAACCGAGAAACGGAGAAAGAAACGGAGAAACGAAGAAAGAGACGGAGAAACGAAGAAAGAAACGGAGTAACGAAGAAACAAACGAAGAAAGAAACGGAGAATCGGTGAAATATAATAAATGGAGAAACGAAGAAATAAACCGTGAAACGGGAAAGAAACGGAGAAACGAACAAAGAAACGGAGAAGCGAATAAAGAAACGGAGAAACGAACAAAGAAACGGAGAAACGAACAAAGAAACGGAGAAACGAACAAAGAAACGGAGAAGCGAATAAAGAAACGGAGAAACGAACAAAGAAACGGAGAAACGAACAAAGAAACGGAGAAACGAACAAAGAAACGGAGAAACGAAGAAAGAAAGGGAGAAACGAAGACAGAATCGGAGAAACGAAGAAAGAAACGGAGAAACGAAGAAAGAAACGGAGAAACGAAGAAATAAACCGTGAAACGGGGAAAGAAACGGAGAAACGAGGAAAGAAACGGAGAAACGAACAAAGAAACGGAGAAACGAAGAAAGAAACGGAGAAACGAACAAAGAAACGGAGAAACGAAGAAAGAAATGGAGAAACGAAAAAGAAACGGAGAAACGAAGAAATAAACCGAGAAACGGAGAAAGAAACGGAGAAACGAAGAAAGAGACGGAGAAACGAAGAAAGAAACGGAGTAACGAAGAAACAAACGAAGAAAGAAACGGAGAATCGGTGAAATATAATAAATGGAGAAACGAAGAAATAAACCGTGAAACGGGAAAGAAACGGAGAAACGAACAAAGAAACGGAGAAGCGAATAAAGAAACGGAGAAACGAACAAAGAAACGGAGAAACGAACAAAGAAACGGAGAAGCGAATAAAGAAACGGAGAAACGAACAAAGAAACGGAGAAACGAACAAAGAAACGGAGAAACGCAGAAAGAAACGGAGAAACGGAGAAATAAATGGAGAAACGAATAAAGAAACGGAGAAACGAAGAAAGAAACGGAGAAACGAAGAAAGAAACGGAGTAACGAAGAAAGAAACGAAGAAACAAAGAAAGAAACGGAGAATCGGAGAAATAAATGGAGAAACGAAGAAATAAACCGAGAAACGGAGAAAGAAACGGAGAAACGAAGAAAGAAACGAAGAAACGAAGAAAGAAACGGAGAAACGAACAAAGAAACGGAGAAGCGAAGAAAGAAACAGAGAAACGAAGAAAGAAATGGAGAATCGGAGAAATAAATGGAGAAACGAAGAAATAAACCAAGAAACGGAGAAAAAAACGGAGAAACGAACAAAGAAACGGAGAAACGAAGAAAGAAACGGAGAAACCAACAAAGAAACGGAGAAACGAACAAAGAAACGGAGAAGCGAATAAAGAAACGGAGAAACGAACAAAGAAACGGAGAAACGAACAAAGAAACGGAGAAACGAACAAAGAAACGGAGAAACGAACAAAGAAACGGAGAAACGAACAAAGAAACGGAGAAACGAAGAAAGAAACGGAGTAACGAAGAAAGAAACGAAGAAACGAAGAAAGAAATGGAGAAATGAACAAAGAAACGGAGAAACGAAGAAAGAAACGGAGAAACGAAGAAACAAACGGAGAAACGAAGAAAGAAACGGAGAAACGAAGAAATAAACCGAGAAACGGAGAAAGAAACGGAGAAACGAAGAAAGAGACGGAGAAACGAAGAAAGAAACGGAGTAACGAAGAAACAAACGAAGAAAGAAACGGAGAATCGGTGAAATATAATAAATGGAGAAACGAAGAAATAAACCGTGAAACGGGAAAGAAACGGAGAAACGAACAAAGAAACGGAGAAGCGAATAAAGAAACGGAGAAACGAACAAAGAAACGGAGAAACGAACAAAGAAACGGAGAAGCGAATAAAGAAACGGAGAAACGAACAAAGAAACGGAGAAACGAACAAAGAAACGGAGAAACGAACAAAGAAACGGAGAAACGAAGAAAGAAAGGGAGAAACGAAGACAGAATCGGAGAAACGAAGAAAGAAACGGAGAAACGAAGAAAGAAACGGAGAAACGAAGAAATAAACCGTGAAACGGGGAAAGAAACGGAGAAACGAGGAAAGAAACGGAGAAACGAACAAAGAAACGGAGAAACGAAGAAAGAAACGGAGAAACGAACAAAGAAACGGAGAAACGAAGAAAGAAATGGAGAAACGAAAAAGAAACGGAGAAACGAAGAAAGAAACGGAGTAACGAAGAAAGAAACGAAGAAACGAAGAAAGAAACGGAGAAATGAACAAAGAAACGGAGAAACGAAGAAAGAAACGGAGAAACGAAGAAAGAAACGTAGAAACGAAGACAGAAACGGAGAAAGGAAGAAAGAAACGGAGAAACGAAGAAAGAAACGGAGAAACGAAGAAAGAAACGGAGTAACGAAGAAAGAAACGAAGAAACGAAGAAAGAAATGGAGAAATGAACAAAGAAACGGAGAAACGAAGAAAGAAACGGAGAAACGAAGAAAGAAACGGAGAAACGAAGAAAGAAACGGAGTAACGAAGAAAGAAACGAAGAAACGAAGAAAGAAATGGAGAAATGAACAAAGAAACGGAGAAACGAAGAAAGAAACGGAGAAACGAAGAAAGAAACGGAGAAACGAAGAAAGAAACGGAGTAACGAAGAAAGAAACGAAGAAACGAAGAAAGAAACGGAGAATCGGAGAAATAAATGGAGAAACGAAGAAATAAACCGTGAAACGGGGAAAGAAACGGAGAAACGAACAAAGAAACGGAGAAACGAACAAAGAAACGGAGAAACGAGGAAAGAAACGGAGAAACGAAGAAAGAAACGGAGAAACGAAGAAAGAAACGGAGAAACGAAGAAAGAAACGGAGAAACGAAGAAATAAACCGTGAAACGGGGAAAGAAACGGAGAGACGAACAAAGAAACGGAGAAACGAATAAGGAAACGGAGAAACGAACAAAGAAACGGAGAAACGAGCAAAGATACGGAGAATTGAACAAAGAAACGGAGAAACGAAAAAAGAAACGGAGAAACGGAGAAATAAATGGAGAAACGAAGAAGTAGACAGAGAAACGAAGAAAGAAACGGAGAAACGAAGAAAGAAACGGAGAAACGAAGAAAGAAACGGAGTAACGAAGAAAGAAACGAAGAAACGAAGAAAGAAACGGAGAAATGAACCAAGAAACGGAGAAACGAAGAAAGAAACGGAGAAACGAAGAAAGAAACGGAGAAACGAAGAAAGAAACGGAGAAACGAAGAAAGAAACGGAGAAACGAAGAAAGAAACGGAGAAACCAAGAAAGAAACGGAGAAACGAAGAAAGATACGGAGAAACGAAGAAAGAAACGGAGAAACGAAGAAAGAAACGGAGAAACGGAGAAATAAATGGAGAAACGAAGAAATAAGCGGAGAAACGAAGAAAGAAACGGAGAAACGAAGAAAGAAACGGAGAAACGAAGAAAGAAACTGAGAAACGAAGAAAGAAACGGAGAAACGAAGAAAGAAACGGAGAAACGAACAAAGAAACGGAGAAACGAACAAAGAAACGGAGAAACGAACATAGAAACGGAGAAACGAACAAAGAAACGGAGAAACGAAAAAAGAAACGTTTCTCCGTTTCTCCGTTTCTCCGTTTCTCGGTTTCTCCGTTTCTCCGTTTCTCCGTTTCTTTCTTCGTTTCTCCGTTTCTCGGTTTCTCCGTTTCTCCGTTTCTCGGTTTCTCCGTTTCTCCGTTTCTCGATTTCTCCGTTTCTCCGTCTCTCGGTTTCTCCGTTTCTCGGTTTCTCCGTTTCTCGGTTTCTCCGTTTCTCGGTTTTTCCGTTTCTCGGTTTCTCCGTTTCTCCGTTTCTCGGGTTTTCCGTTTCACCGTTTTTTGTTCGTTTCTCCATTTATTTCTCCGATTCTGCGTTTCTTTCTTCGTTTCTCCGTTTCTTTCTTTGTTTCTCCGTTTCTTTCATCGTTTCTCCGTTTCTTTGTTCGTTTCTCCGTTTCTTTGTTCGTTTCTTCGTTTCTTTCATCGTTTCTCCGTTTCTTTGTTCGTTCCTCCGTTTCTTTGTTCGTTTCTCCGTTTCTTTGTTCGTTTCTCCGTTTCTTTGTTCGTTTCTGCGTTTCTTTCTTTGTTTCTCCGTTTCTTTCTTCGTTTCTCCGTTTCTTTCTTCGTTTCTTTCTTTGTTTCTCCGTTTCTTTCATCGTTTCTCCGTTTCTCTCTTCGTTTCTCCGTTTCTCTCTTCGTTTCTCCGTTTCTTTCTTCGTTTCTCCGTTTCCTTCTTCGTTTCTCCGTTTCTTTCTCCGTTTCTCCGTTTCTTTGTCCGTTTCTCCGTTTCTTTGCTCGTTTCTCCGTTTCTTTATTCGTTTCTCCGTTTCTTTCTTCGTTTCTTCGTGTCTTTCTTCGTTTCTCCGTTTCCTTCTTCGTTTCTCCGTTTCATTCATCGTTTCTCCGGTTTTTTGTGCGTTTCTCCGTTACTTTCTTCGTTTCTCCGTTTCTTTCTTCGTTTCTCCGTTTATTTCTTCGTTTCTCCATTTATTTCTTCGTTTCTCCGTTTCTTTCTTAGTTTCTCCGTTTCTTTCTTCGTTTCTCCGTTTCTTCCTTCGTTTCTTCGTTTCTCCGTTTCTCCGTTTCTCCGTTTCTCCGTTTCTCCGTTTCTCCGTTTCTCCGTTTCGATTAAATGATTATAATAGTTATAATTTCTATTATAAATCATTTGAGCTATAGTTAAATTATACACTAATACTCTAAATACATATTTAATACATTTTTTAATCTCTTTAGCCTCCAGAAGAATTTTATTTATACTATTTACTGTATATAATAATTTACACAGAATCGGAAATAAATCTAATTATTTATTTATAATAATTATTTTTGATTCACTTATTTTACCAAAAATTTCGATTCTTCATGTATTAATTAAATGTTAAATTGATATATCTCATAGACAATTATTACTTTCCATGTTTTAAAACTCTAAGAAACATCTCTTTACTTCGAAGTTCGATCAAAATCAATTGCTAGTGGCGAATCAATCATTTTTAATGCATAAATAAGATGCACATTGTTCGATCATTATAGGGAACGTGCGTAAATGTTAATAACAATCGCTGAAATGAACAAACGTTCACCGAAACAATTCGCCCTCGAAGATTTCGCAATATCTTGATGTTTGTTTATCATAATTATTATCAACCGTCGTAGGATCATACATTAGACAATTATTAACAATCTCCTAGTATAAATAATGGCTTAAAATATCATTTCGTTGAAATATTGCTTGTTCGCGAAGGAATTTTTCCTTGAGATCCAACTGACATTCTCAAGGCTACACGTATCGATTATCGATTCACAAGTATTTATCGCGGTGATTTTTCTATCTAAAAAAGCGATTAATTGAATTTTGGAACTTTTGTGTAAAAAATACCACTTCTACACGTATTGTGTAAATTATAAGAATTAAACAAATGTTAAATTAATGTATCTAATGAACAATTGTTACTTTCCGTGCTTTAAAACATTACGAAACACGTTTTAACGTGCAGTCTCGATCAAAATCAATTTAGATAAGTTTCTTAATTAATTGCAATACATAAATAAGATGCACGTTGTTCGAGCAATATAGGGAACATGCGTAAATGTTAATAACAATCGCTGAAATGGGCAAACATTCACTGAAACCGTTCGCCTTCGCAGACTTCGCAATATCTTGACATTTCTTTATCACAATTAATAACAACCGTCGTTGGACCGTAGATTAAACAATTTTTGACAATGTTTCAGTATACAAAGCCATCAATTTCTTGAAATATTTGGTTAGATCGAACAAATACGATCGAAGAAGCCGTGGGATAAAATAAATGAATATTTCTCTACATATCGGAAATATAGTTTGTATGTATGCAAATATATTCTGTACCCGCAATTACAGATCCCTGTAACGTGGTAATTACATGGGTTGCCATCTATTGGAGAAAGGGTTAAACTACACTTAAGGGGTGAAAACACCTGGCGGAGAAACGCTCAAGTTTGTCGAGGAATTGTTCTAATTATCCACAAATAGATGGCGCGACAAGTACAATTTACCGACATTAGAGATAAGTATTTCCATTTGTATGATATTCCCTACCGTGCGATAAAATGAATAAATACGTTTGTACAAACTTTTGTATGTTTCATCTTTCGAATAAATGTAAAATTAAACCTTCCACGGTAAATTTTATTCTTGAATTTATTAATGTTTCTAGGACGATTTATTTCAGTATAACGAGTGCTATAGGTGGGAAATTTGTGTACGTAATAATTATTGAGTATAAAATAATTTTTCTTTTATTAGAGGTTAATATATTAAATAAGGAAGAAGAGTTAATCTTTATTATTTTAAATATAAAAATTAAAATTAAAGAAATTATTGAATATAAAATGAAATATGTTAAAAATGTATATTTGTTAATTATTAACAAAATAACTATAATAGATGTTTGTATAACAGATGAATATCCTATAATTATTATGATTGACTTTTTCCTTTAAGCAAATGATAGGGGCAATAATTACATTAATTAGGCAAATAAAATAAATTTCATTATTAAATTTTAATATGAGTTCTATAATAATTATAGGGATTAATTTTATTAAAGTTATTATAAAGAATAGATTAATTCAATTTAAAGAATAAATTAAAGAAATGAATCGAACATTTAAAGAGTATTTGGCGGCGCTAAATTCGAAGATGTTTGAGAGAGGGAAAACGGAATTATAAGGAGTGGGGAGAAGCGTTTCATCCCGGGCCTGCTAGTGGACTCGTCAGTAAGGCATCCTAGCAGGCCCTGCCTTATACGCCGGGACATTGGAAGATCGGTAAGAGGTCGTATATATAGCGATCGGAGCAGGTACGGGAACTTGCGGGAAACGGTTGGTGGTGAGTTTCCCTCTGGTGGCAAGCGTGGGTAGTGCCGCCACAAGGACAATTTTTAAGATAAGTGAAAAAAAAATAATTATTATAAATAAATAATTAGATTTACTTCCGATTCTGTGTAAATTATTATATATAGTAAATAGTATAAATAAAATTCTTCTGGAGGCTAAAGAGATTAAAAAATATATTAAATATGTATTTAGAGTAATAGTGTCTAATTTAACGATAGATCAAATGATTTATAATAGAAATTATAAATATTATAATCATTTAATCGAAACGGAGAAACGGAGAAACGGAGAAACGGAGAAACGATGAAACGAAGGAAGAAACGGAGAAATGAAGAAAGAAACGAAGAAACGAAGAAAGAAACGGAGAAACGAAGAAAGAAACTGAGAAACGAACAAAGAAACGGAGAAACGAACAAAGAAACGGAGTAACGAACAAAGAAACGAAGAAACGAAGAAAGAAACGGAGAAACGAACAAAGAAACGGAGAAGCGAAGAAAGAAACAGAGAAACGAAGAAAGAAACGGAGAATCGGAGAAATAAATGGAGAAACGAAGAAATAAACCAAGAAACGGAGAAAAAAACGGAGAAACGAACAAAGAAACGGAGAAACGAAGAAAGAAACGGAGAAACCAACAAAGAAACGGAGAAACGAAGAAAGAAACGGGGAAACGGAGAAATAAATGGAGAAACGAAGAAATAAACGGAGAAACGAAGAAAGAAACGGAGAAACGAACAAAGAAACGGAGAAACGAACAAAGAAACGGAGTAACGAAGACAGAAACGAAGAAACGAAGATAGAAACGGCGAAACGAACAAAGAAACGGAGAAACGCAGAAAGAAACGGAGAAACGGAGAAATAAATGGAGAAACGAATAAAGAAACGGAGAAACGAAGAAAGAAACGGAGAAACGAAGAAAGAAACGGAGTAACGAAGAAAGAAACGAAGAAACGAAGAAAGAAACGGAGAATCGGAGAAATAAATGGAGAAACGAAGAAATAAACCGAGAAACGGAGAAAGAAACGGAGAAACGAAGAAAGAAACGAAGAAACGAAGAAAGAAACGGAGAAACGAACAAAGAAACGGAGAAGCGAAGAAAGAAACAGAGAAACGAAGAAAGAAATGGAGAATCGGAGAAATAAATGGAGAAACGAAGAAATAAACCAAGAAACGGAGAAAAAACGGAGAAACGAACAAAGAAACGGAGAAACGAAGAAAGAAACGGAGAAACCAACAAAGAAACGGAGAAACGAAGAAAGAAACGGGGAAACGGAGGAATAAATGGAGAAACGAAGAAATAAACGGAGAAACGAAGAAAGAAACGGAGAAACGAACAAAGAAACGGAGAAACGGAGAAATAAATGGAGAAACGAAGAAATAAACGGAGAAACGAATAAAGAAACGGAGAAACGAAGAAAGAAACGGAGAAACGAAGAAAGAAACGGAGTAACGAAGAAAGAAACGAAGAAACGAAGAAAGAAACGGAGAATCGGAGAAATAAATGGAGAAACGAAGAAATAAACCGTGAAACGGGGAAAGAAACGGAGAAACGAACAAAGAAACGGAAAAGCGAATAAAGAAACGGAGAAACGAACAAAGAAACGGAGAAACGAACAAAGAAACGGAGAAGCGAATAAAGAAACGGAGAAACGAACAAAGAAACGGAGAAACGAACAAAGAAACGGAGAAACGAACAAAGAAACGGAGAAACGAACAAAGAAACGGAGAAACGAACAAAGAAACGGAGAAACGAAGAAAGAAACGGAGTAACGAAGAAAGAAACGAAGAAACGAAGAAAGAAATGGAGAAATGAACAAAGAAACGGAGAAACGAAGAAAGAAACGGAGAAACGAAGAAAGAAACGGAGAAACGAAGAAAGAAACGGAGAAACGAAGAAATAAACCGAGAAACGGAGAAAGAAACGGAGAAACGAAGAAAGAAACGGAGAAACGAAGAAAGAAACGGAGTAACGAAGAAACAAACGAAGAAAGAAACGGAGAATCGGTGAAATATAATAAATGGAGAAACGAAGAAATAAACCGTGAAACGGGGAAAGAAACGGAGAAACGAACAAAGAAACGGAGAAGCGAATAAAGAAACGGAGAAACGAACAAAGAAACGGAGAAACGAACAAAGAAACGGAGAAGCGAATAAAGAAACGGAGAAACGAACAAAGAAACGGAGAAACGAACAAAGAAACGGAGAAACGAACAAAGAAACGGAGAAACGAAGAAAGAAAGGGAGAAACGAAGACAGAATCGGAGAAACGAAGAAAGAAACGGAGAAACGAAGAAAGAAACGGAGAAACGAAGAAATAAACCGTGAAACGGGGAAAGAAACGGAGAAACGAGGAAAGAAACGGAGAAACGAACAAAGAAACGGAGAAACGAACAAAGAAACGGAGAAACGAAGAAAGAAACGGAGAAACGAAGAAAGAAACGGAGAAACGAAGAAAGAAACGGAGAAACGAAAAAGAAACGGAGTAACGAAGAAAGAAACGATGAAACGAAGAAAGAAATGGAGAAATGAACAAAGAAACGGAGAAACGAAGAAAGAAACGGAGAAACGAAGAAAGAAACGGAGAAACGAAGAAAGAAACGGAGTAACGAAGAAAGAAACGAAGAAACGAAGAAAGAAACGGAGAAATGAACAAAGAAACGGAGAAACGAAGAAAGAAACGGAGAAACGAAGAAAGAAACGTAGAAACGAAGACAGAAACGGAGAAAGGAAGAAAGAAACGGTGAAACGAAGAAAGAAACGGAGAAACGAAGAAAGAAACGGAGTAACGAAGAAAGAAACGAAGAAACGAAGAAAGAAATGGAGAAATGAACAAAGAAACGGAGAAACGAAGAAAGAAACGGAGAAACGAAGAAAGAAACGGAGAAACGAAGAAAGAAACGGAGTAACGAAGAAAGAAACGAAGAAACGAAGAAAGAAACGGAGAATCGGAGAAATAAATGGAGAAACGAAGAAATAAACCGTGAAACGGGGAAAGAAACGGAGAAACGAACAAAGAAACGGAGAAGCGAATAAAGAAACGGAGAAACGAACAAAGAAACGGAGAAACGAACAAAGAAACCGAGAAGCGAATAAAGAAACGGAGAAACGAACAAAGAAACGGAGCAACGAACATAGAAACGGAGAAACGAACAAAGAAACGGAGAAACGAACAAAGAAACGGAGAAACGAGGAAAGAAACGGAGAAACGAAGAAAGAAACGGAGAAACGAAGAAAGAAACGGAGAAACGAAGAAAGAAACGGAGAAACGAAGAAATAAACCGTGAAACGGGGAAAGAAACGGAGAAACGAACAAAGAAACGGAGAAACGAATAAGGAAACGGAGAAACGAACAAAGAAACGGAGAAACGAGCAAAGATACGGAGAATTGAACAAAGAAACGGAGAAACGAAAAAAGAAACGGAGAAACGGAGAAATAAATGGAGAAACGAAGAAATAGACAGAGAAACGAAGAAGGAAACGGAGAAACGAAGAAAGAAACGGAGAAACGAAGAATGAAACGGAGTAACGAAGAAAGAAACGAAGAAAGAAACGGAGAAACGGAAAAATAAATGGAGAAACGAAGAAATAAACGGAGAAACGAACAAAGAAACGAGGAAACGAACAAGGAAACGGAGAAACGAACAAAGAAACGGAGAAACGAACAAAGAAAGGAGAAACGAACAAAGAAACGGAGAAACGGAGAAATAAATGGAGAAACGGTGAAATAAATGGAGAAACGAACAAAGAAACGGAGAAACGAACAAAGAAAGGAGAAACGAACAAAGAAACGGAGAAACGGAGAAATAAATGGAGAAACGGTGAAATAAATGGAGAAACGAACAAAGAAACGGAGAAACGAACAAAGAAACGGAGAATCGAAGAAAGAAACGGCGAAACGAAGAAAGAAACAGTGTAACGAAGAAAGAAACGAAGAAACGAAGAAAGAAACGGAGAATCGGAGAAATAAATGGAGAAACGAAGAAATAAACCGAGAAACGGAGAAAGAAACGGAGAAACGAAGAAAGAAACGGAGAAACGAACAAAGAAACGGAGAAATGAACAAAGAAACGGAGAAACGAAGAAAGAAACGGAGAAACGAAGAAAGAAACGGAGAAACGGAGAAATAAATGGAGAAACGAAGAAAGAAACGGAGAAATAAATGGAGAAACGAAGAAATAAACGGAGAAACGAACAAAGAAACGGAGAATCGGAGAAATAAATGGAGAAACGAAGAAATAAACCGAGAAACGGAGAAAGAAACGGAGAAACGAAGAAGGAAACGGAGAAACGAACAAAGAAACGGAGAAACGAACAAAGAAACGGTGGAACGAAGAAAGAAACGGAGAAACGAAGAAAGAAACGGAGAAACGGAGAAATAAATGGAGAAACGAAGAAATAAACGGAGAAACGAAGAAGGAAACGTAGAAACGAAGAAAGAAACGGAGAAACGTAGAAAGAAACGGAGTAACGAAGAAAGAAACGAAGAAACGAAGAATCGGAGAAATAAATGGAGAAATGAAGAAAAAAACCGAGAAACGGAGAAAGAAACGGAGAAACGAAGAAGGAAACGGAGAAACGAACAAAGAAACGGAGAAACGAACAAAGAAACGGAGAAACGAAGAAAGAAACGGAGAAACGAAGAAAGAAACGGAGAAACGGAGAAATAAACGTAGAAACGAAGAAATAAACGGAGAAACGAAGAAGGAAACGTAGAAACGAAGAAAGAAACGGAGAAACGAAGAAAGAAACGGAGTAACGAAGAAAGAAACGAAGAAACGGAGAATCGGAGAAATAAATGGAGAAATGAAGAAATAAACCGAGAAACGGAGAAAGAAACGGAGAAACGAAGAAGGAAACGGAGAAACGAACAAAGAAACGGAGAAACGAAGAAAGAAACGGAGAAACGAAGAAAGAAACGGAGAAACGGAGAAATAAATGGAGAAACGAAGAAATAAACGGAGAAACGAAGAAGGAAACGTAGAAACGAAGAAAGAAACGGAGAAACGAAGAAAGAAACGGAGTAACGAAGAAAGAAACGAAGAAACGGAGAATCGGAGAAATAAATGGAGAAATGAAGAAATAAACCGAGAAACGGAGAAAGAAACGGAGAAACGAAGAAGGAAACGGAGAAACGAACAAAGAAACGGAGAAACGAACAAAGAAACGGAGAAACGAAGAAAGAAACGGAGAAACGAAGAAAGAAACGGAGTAACGAAGAAAGAAACGAAGAAACGGAGAATCGGAGAAATAATTGGAGAAACGATGAAATAGACCGAGAAACGGAGAAAGAAACGGAGAAACGAACAAAGAAACGGAGAAACGAAGAAAGAAACGGAGGAACGAAGAAAGAAACGGAGAAACGAACAAAGAAACGGAGAAACGTTTCTCCGCTTCTCCGTTTCTCCGTTTCTCGGTTTCTCTATTTCTCCGTTTCTCGGTTTCTCCGTTTCTCCGTTTCTCCGTTTCTCCGTTTCTCCGTTTCTCCGTTTCTCCGTTTCTCCGTATCTCCGTTTCTCCGTTTCTCGGTTTCTCGGTTTCTCCGTTTCTCCGTCTCTCGGTTTCTCCGTTTCTCGGTTTCTCCGTTTCTCCGTTTCTCCGTTTCTCCGTTTCTCCGTTTCTCCGTATCTCCGTTTCTCCGTTTCTCGGTTTCTCGGTTTCTCCGTTTCTCCGTCTCTCGGTTTCTCCGTTTCTCGGTTTCTCCGTTTCTCCGTTTCTCCGTTTCTCCGTTTCTCCGTTTCTCGGTTTTTCCGTTTCTCCGTTTCACCGTTTTTTGTACGTTTCTCCATTTATTTCTCCGATTCTCCGTTTCTTTCTTCGTTTCTCCGTTTCTTTCTTCGTTTCTTCGTTTCTTTGTTCGTTTCTCCGTTTCTTTGTTGGTTTCTCCGTTTCTTTGTTCGTTTCTCCGTTTCTTTCTTCGTTTCTCCGTTTCTTTGTTCGTTTCTCCGTTTCTTTCTCCGTTTCACGGTTTATTTCTTCGTTCCTCCATTTATTTCTCCGATTCTCCGTTTCTTTCTTCGTTTCTTTCTTCGTTACTCCGTTTCTTTCTTCGTTTCTCCGTTTCTTTCTTCGTTTCTCCGTTTCTTTCCTCGTTTCTCTGTTTATTTCTTCGTTTCTCCATTTATTTCTCCGATTCTCCGTTTCTTTCTTCGTTTCTCTGTTTCTTTCTTCGTTTCTCCGTTTCTTTGTTCGTTCCTCCGTTTCTTTCTTCGTTTCTCCGTTTCTTTCTTCGTTTCTCCGTTTCTTTCTTCGTTTCTCCGTTTCTTTCTTCGTTTCTCTGTTTATTTCTTCGTTACTCCATTTATTTCTCCGTTTCTCCGTTTCTTTCTTTGTTTCTCCGTTTCTTTCTTCGTTTCTCCATTTAGTTCTCCGTTTCTCCGTTTCTTTGTTCGTTTCTCCGTTTCTTTGTTCGTTTCTCGGTTTCTTTCTTCGATTCTCCGTTTCTTTGTTCGTTTCTCCGTTTCTCGGTTTATTTCTCCGTTTCTCCATTTATTTCTCCGATTCTCCGTTTCTTTCTTCGTTTCTTCGTTTCTTTCTTCGTTAGTCCGTTTCTTTCTTCGTTTCTCCACTTATTTCTCCGATTCTCCGTTTCTTTCTTCGTTTCTTCGTTTCTTTCTTCGTTACTCCGTTTCTTTCTTCGTTTCTCCGTTTCTTTATTCGATTCTCCGTTTCTTTCTTCGATTCTCCGTTTATTTCTTCGTTTCTCCATTTATTTCTCCGTTTCTCCGTTTCTATCTTTGTTTCTCCGTTTCTTTGTTCGTTTCTTCGTTTCTCCGTTTCTTTCTTCATTTCTCCGTTTCTTAGTTCATTTCTCCGTTTCTTTCTTTGTTTCTTCGTTTCTTTCTTCGTAACTCCGTTTCTTTCTTCGTTTCTCCGTTTCTTTCTTCGTTTCTCCGTTTCTTTCTTCGTTTCTCCGTTTACTTCTTCGTTTCTCCATTTATTTCTCCGTTTCTCTCTTTCTTTCTTCGTTTCTCCGTTTCTTTGTTCGTGTCTCCGTTTCTTTGTTCGTTTCTCCGTTTCTTTGTTCGTTTCTCCGTTTCTTTCTCCGTTTCACGGTTTATTTCTTCGTTTCTCCATTTATTTCTCCGATTCTCCGTTTCTTTCTTCGTTTCTTTCTTCGTTACTCCGTTTCTTTCTTCGTTTCTCCGTTTCTTTCTTCGTTTCTCCGTTTCTTTCTTCGTTTCTCCGTTTATTTCTTCGTTTCTCCATTTATTTCTCCGTTTCTCCGTTTCTTTCTTCGTTTCTCCGTTTCTTTCTTCGTTTCTCCGTTTATTTCTTCGTTTCTCCATTTATTTCTCCGTTTCTCCGTTTCTTTCTTCGTTTCTCCGTTTCTTTGTTCGTTTCTCCGTTCCTTTCTTTGTTTAATCGTTTCTTTCTTCGTTACTCCGTTTCTTTCTTCCTTTCTCCATTTATTTCTCCGCTTCTTTCTTCGTTTCTACGTTTCTTTGTTCATTTCTACGTTTCTTTCTTCGTTTCTTCGTTTCTTTCTTCGTTACTCCGTTTCTTTCTTCGTTTCTCCGTTTCTTTCTCCGATTCTCCGTTTCTTTCTTCGTTTCTTCCTTCGTTACTCCGTTTCTTCCTTCGTTTCTCCGTTTCTTTCTTCGTTTCTCCGTTTCTTTCTTCGTTTCTCCGTTTATTTCTTCGTTTCTCCATTTATTTCTTCGCTTCTCCGTTTCTATCTTCGTTTCTCCGTTTCTTTCTTCGTTTCTCCGTTTATTTCTTCGTTTCTCCATTTATTTCTCCGATTCTCCGTTTCTTTCTTCGTTTCTTTCTTCGTTACTCCGTTTCTTTCTTCGTTTCTCCGTTTCTTTCTTCGTTTCTCCGTTTCTTTCTTCGTTTCTCCGTTTATTTCTTCGTTTCTCCATTTATTTCTCCGTTTCTCAGTTTCTTTCTTCGTTTCTCTGTTTCTTTCTTCGTTTCTCCGTTTCTTTGTTCGTTTCTCCGTTTCTTTGTTAGTTTCTCCGTTTCTTTCTTCGTTTCTCCGTTTCTTTCTTCGTTTCTCCGTTTCTTTCTTCGTTTCTCCGTTTCTTTCTTCGTTTCTCCGTTTATTTCTTCGTTTCTCCATTTATTTCTCCGTTTCTCCGTTTCTTTCTTCGTTTCTCCGTTTCTTTGCTCGTTTCTCCGTTCCTTTCTTTGTTTAATCGTTTCTTTCTTCGTTTCTCCGTTTCTTTCTTCGTTTCTCCGTTTCTTTCTTCGTTTCTCCGTTTCTTTCTTCGTTTCTCCGTTTATTTCTTCGTTTCTCCATTTATTTCTCCGTTTCTCCGTTTCTTTCTTCGTTTCTCCGTTTCTTTGCTCGTTTCTCCGTTCCTTTCTTTGTTTAATCGTTTCTTTCTTCGTTTCTCCGTTTCTTTCTTCGTTTCTTCGTTTCTTTCTTCGTTTCTCCATTTATTTCTCCGTTTCTCCGTTTCTTTGTTCGTTTCTCCGTTTCTTTGTTCGTTTCTCCGTTTATTTCTTCGTTTCTCCGTTTGTTTCTTCGTTTCTCCGTTTCTTTCTTCGTTTCTTCGATTCTTTCTTCGTTTCTCCATTTCTTTCATCGTTTCTCCGTTTCTTTGTTCGTTTCTCCGTTCCTTTCTTCGTTTCTCCATTTATTTCTCCGTTTCTCCGTTTCTTTCTTCGTTTCTCCGTTTCTTCCTTCGTTTCTCCGTTTATTTCTTCGTTTCTCCATTTATTTCTTCGTTTCTCCGTTTCTTTCTTCGTTTCTCCGTTTCTTTCTTCGTTGCTCCGTTTCTCCGTTTCTCCGTTTCTCCGTTTCGATTAAATGATTATAATAGTTATAATTTCTATTATAAATCATTTGAGCTATATTTAAATTATACTCTAATACTCTGAATACATATTTAATATATTTTTTAATCTCTTTAGCCTCCAGAAGAATTTTATTTATACTATTGTTGTTCCGTTCTCCCCTCCTATTACTTTGATCTCTGGAGAAGAGATCCTTTTGCATGATTTATCCCCGTACGAGCCCCCAAATAACTATTGCTCTAATGTGGTATATTAAAGTATATTTAATAATATTATATATTACAATGATGGTAGTGTTAGATGTAGTGTCAGTGGTTAGTTTCGCTGGATACGTCTTTTAGTTGTCTCGTCTTATCGTCTTTTTAGTCATACCGTCCGCGACACACTCTTCGGGCATACTCTCGTCGTCATACTTTGTCATACTATGTTCCTACGTTCTTCTCGCGCTCTATATAGTCATTCCCATTCATTCTCTTTCATTCCTATCCTCAGTCTCTCTCACTTCAGACATTCGGCCACGCTCGGCCATCCCAATCACCCGTCATTTCTAAACACTCTTCACTTTCTCCGAACCACATGTATTTCCTTTCATCTCCATGCATTCTCACGCTCGGTCGTCGCACAAGACCCCCTGTAAAGGATACTCATGCCTTCCAGGAAAACTAGCGGGCCGATCGGCGCTAAATGTTTACTCCAACTCGAGTCCAACCGCGCACGTTATCTTGTTTAGGCCTACGCTCGAAGCAAGCCTAAGCGGACGCCGAAAATCCGATACTACACTATTTACTGTATATAATAATTTTTACAGAATCGGAAATAAATCTAATTATTTATTTATAATAATTATTGTTTATTCACTTATTTTACCAAAAATTTCGATTCTTCATGTATTAATCAAATGTTAAATTGATATATCTCATAGACAATTATTACTTTCCATGTTTTAAAACTTTAAGAAACATCTCTTTACTTTGAAGTTCGATCAAAATCAATTGCTAGAGGCGAATCAATCATTTTTAATGCATAAATAAGATGCACATTGTTCGATCAATATAGGGAACATGCGTAAATGTTAATAACAATCGCTGAAATGAACGTACATGCACCGAAACCATTCGCCCTCGAAGATTTCGCAATATCTTGATGTTTGTTTATCATAATTATTAACAACCGTCGTTGGGCCGTAGATTAGACAATTTTTGACAATGTTTCGGTATAAAAAGCCATCAATTTCTTGAAATATTTGGTTAGATCGAACAAATACGATCGAAGAAGCCGTGGGACAAAATAAATGAATATTTCTCTACATATCGGAACTATAGTTTGTATGTATGCAAATATACTCTGAACCTGCAATTACAAATCCCTGTAACGTGGTAATTACATGGGTTGCCATCTATTGGAGAAAGGGTTAAACTACACTTAAGGGGTGAAAACACCTGGCGGAGAAACGCTCAAGTTTGTCGAGGAATTGTTCTAATTTCCACAAATATATGGCGCGACAAGTACAATTTACCGACATTAGAGATAAGTATTTCCATTTGTCTGATATTCCCTACCGTGCGATGAAATAAATAAATACTTTTGTACAAACTTTTGTATGTTTCATCTTTCGAATAAATGTAAAATTAAACCTTCCACGGTAAATTTTAATCTTGAATTTATTAATGTTTCTAGGACGATTTAATTCAGTATAAAGAGTGCTATAGGTGGGAAATTTGTGTACATAATAATTATTGAGTATAAAATAATTTTTCTCTCATTAGAGGATAATATATTAAATAAGGAAGAAGAGTTAATCTTTATTATTATAAATACAAAAATTAAAATTAAAGAAATTATTGAATATAAAATGAAATATGTTAAAAATGTATTTTTGTTAATTATTAATAAAATAACTATAATAGATGTTTGTATAACAGATGAATATCCTGTAATTATTATGATTGATTTTTTTGTTTAAGCAAATGATAGGGGCAATAATTACATTAATTAGGCAAATAAAATAAATTTCATTATTAAATTTTAATATGAGTTGTTTAATAATAATAGGGATTAATTTTATTAAAGTTATTATAAAGAATAGATTAATTCAATTTAATGAATAAATTAAAGAAATGAATCGAACATTTAAAGAGTACATCCCAATTTTTGAGATAGGTGAAAAAAAAAAAATTATTATAAATAAATAATTAGATTTATTTCCGATTCTGTGTAAATTATTATATATAGTAAATAGTATAAATAAAATTCTTCTGGAGGCCAAAGAGATTAAAAAATATATTAAATATGTATTTAGAGTATTAGTGTCTAATTTAACTATACATCAAATGATTTATAATAGAAATTATAAATATTATAATCATTTAATCGAAACGGTGAAACGGAGAAACGGAGAAACGATGAAACGAAGGAAGAAACGGAGAAACGAAGAAAGAAATGGAGAAATGAAGAAAGAAACGAAGAAACGAAAAAAGAAACGGAGAAACGAACAAAGAAACGGAGAAACGAACAAAGAAACGGAGAAACGAAGAATGAAACGGAGAAACGAAGAAAGAAACGAAGAAAGAAACTGAGAATCGGAGAAATAAATGGAGAAACAAAGAAATAAACCGAGAAACGGAGAAAGAAACGGAGAAACGGACAAAGAAACGGAGAAACGAAGAAAGAAACGGAGAAACGAACAAAGAAACGGAGAAACGAAGAAAGAAACAGAGAAACGAAGAAAGAAACGGAGAAACGGAGAAATAAATGGAGAATCGAAGAAATAAACCGTGAAACGGAGAAAGAAACGCAGAAACGAAGAAAGAAACGGAGTAACGCAGAAAGAAACGTAGAAACGAAGAAAGAATCGGAGTAACGCAGAAAGAAACTAAGAAACGAAGAAAGAATCGGAGAAGTGAACAAAAAAACGGAGAAACGAAGAAAGAAACGGAGAAACGAAGAAAGAAACGGAGAAACGAAGAAAGAAACGGAGAAACGAAGAAAGAAACGGAGAAACGAGAGAAAGAAACGGAGAAACGGAGAAATAAATGGAGAAACGAATAAATAAACGAAGAAACGAAGAAAGAATCGGAGAAATGAACAAAGAAACGGAGAAACGAAGAAAGAAACCGAGAAACGAAGAAAGAAACGAAGAAACGAAGAAAGAAACGGAGAAACGAAGAAAGAAACGGAGAAACGAAGAAAGAAACGGAGAAACGAACAAAGAAACGGAGAAACGAAGAAAGAAACGGAGAAACGAAGAAAGAAACGGAGAAACGGAGAAATAAATGGAGAAACGAAGAAATAAACGGACAAACGAAGAAAGGAACGGAGAAACGAAGAATGAAACGGAGTAACGAAGAAAGAAACGAAGAAAGAAACGGAGAATCGGAGAAATAAATGGAGAAACGAAGAAATAAACCGTGAAACGGGGAAAGAAACGGAGAAACGAACAAAGAAACGGAGAAACGAACAAAGAAACGGAGAAACGAACACAGAAACGGAGAAACGAAGAAAGAAACGGAGTAACGAAGAAAGAAACGAAGAAACGAAGAAAGAAACGGAGAAATGAACAAAGAAACGGAGAAACGAAGAAAGAAACGGAGAAACGAAGAAAGAAACGGAGAAACGAAGAAAGAAACGGAGAAACGAAGAAAGAAACGGAGAAACGAAGAAAGAAACGGCGAAACGAACAAAGAAACGGAGAAACGAAGAAAAAAACGGAGAAGCGAAGAAAAAAACGGAGATACGAAGAAAGAAGCGGAGAAACAAACAAAGAAACGGAGATGCGAAGAAAGAAACGGAGAAACGTACAAAGAAACGGAGAAACGAAGAAAGAAACGGAGAAACGGCGAAATAAATGGAGAAACGAACAAAGTACCGAAGAAACGAACAAAGAAACGGAGAAACGAACAAAGAAACGGAGAAACGAAAAAGGAAACGGAGAACCGTTTCTCCGTTTCTCCGTTTCTCCGTTTCTCGGTTTCTCCGTTTCTCCGTTTCTCGGTTTCTCCGTTTCTCCGTTTCTCAGTTTCTCCGTTTCTCCGTTTCTCGGTTTCTCCGTTTCTCCGTTTCTCCCTTTCTTCCTTCGTTTCTCCGTTTCTTTCTTCGTTTCTCCGTTTCTTTCTTCTTTTCTCCGTTTCTTTCTTCGTCTCTTTCTTTGTTTCTCCGTTTCTTTCATCGTTTCTCCGTTTCTTTCATCGTTTCTCCGTTTCTTTCTTCGTTTCTCCGTTTCTTTGTTCGTTTCTTCGTTTCTTTCTTCGTTACTCCGTTTCTTTCTTCGTTTCTCCGTTTCTTTCTTCGTTTCTCCGTTTCTTTCTTCGTTTCTCCATTTATTTCTCCGTTTCTCCGTTTCTCCGTTTCTTTGTTCGTTTCTCCGTTTCTCCGTTTCTCCGTTTCTCCGTTTCGATTAAATGATTATAATAGTTATAATTTCTATTATAAATCATTTGAGCTATAGTTAAATTATACACTAATACTCTAAATACATATTTAATATATTTTTTAATCTCTTTAGCCTCCAGAAGAGTTTTATTTATACTATTTACTGTATATAATAATTTACACAGAATCGGAAATAAATCTAATTATTTATTTATAATAATTATTTTTTATTCACTTATTTTACCAAAAATTTCCATTATTCATGTATTAATCAAATGTTAAATTGATATATCTTATAGACAATTATTACTTTCCATGTTTTAAGACTTTAAGGATCATCTCCTTACTTTGAAGTTCGATCAAAATCAATTGCTAGAGGCGAATGAATCATTTTTAATGCATAAATAAGATGCACATTGTTCGATCAATATAGGGAACATGCGTAAATGTTAATAACAATCGCTGAAATGAACGAACATTCACGGAAACCCTTCGTCCTCGAAGATTTCGCAATATCTTGATGTTTGTTTATCATAATTATTAATACCGTCTTTGGGTCGTAGATTAAACAATTTTTGACAATGTTTCGGTATAAAAAGCCATCAATTTCTTGAAATATTTGGTTAGATCGAACAAATACGATCGAAGAAGCCGTGGGATAAAATAAATGAATATTTCTCTACATATCGGAATTATAGTTTGTATGTATGCAAATATATTCTGAACCCGCAATTACAAATCCCTGTAACGTGGTAATTACATGGGTTGCCATCTATTGGAGAAAGGGTTAAACTGCACTTAAGGGGTGAAAACACCTGGCGGAGAAACGCTCAAGTTTGTCGAGGAATTGTTCTCATTTCCAAAAATAGATGGCGCGACAAGTACAATTTACCGACATTAGAGATAAGTATTTCCATTTGTATGATATTCCCTACCGTGCGATAAAATAAATAATTACATTTGTACAAACTTTTGTATGTTTCATCTTTCGAATAAATGTAAAACTAAACCTTCCACGGTAAATTTTATTCTTGAATTTATTAATGTTTCTAGGACGATTTATTTCAGTATAAAGAGTGCTATAGGTGGGAAATTTGTGTACATAATAATTATTGAGTATAAAATAATTTTTCTTTTATTAGAGGTTAATATATTGAATAAGGAAGAAGATTTTATCTTTATTATTTTAAATATAAAAATTAAAATTAAAGAAATTATTGAATATAGAATGAAATATGTTAAAAATGTATTTTTGTTAATTATTAATAAAATAACTATAATAGATGTTTGTATAACAGATGAATATCCTATAATTATTATGATTCATTTTTCTGTTTAAGCAAATGGTAGGGGCAATAATTACATTAATTAGGCAAATAAAATAAATTTCATTATTAAATTTTAATATGAGTTCTGTAATAATTATAGGGATTAATTTTATTAAAGTTATTATAAAGAATAGATTAATTCAATTTAATGAATAAATTAAAGAAATGAATCGAACATTTAAAGAGTACATCCCAATTATTAAGATAAGTGAAAAAAAAATAATTATTATAAATAAATAATTAGATTTACTTCCGATTCTGTGTAAATTATTATATGTAGTAAATAGTATAAATAAAATTCTTCTGGAGGCTAAAGAGATTAAAAAATATATTAAATATGTATTCAGAGTATTAGTGTCTAATTTAACTATAGATCAAATGATTTATAATAGAAATTATAAATATTATAATCATTTAATCGAAACGGAGAAACGGAGAAACGAAAAAACGAAGGAAGAAACGGAGAAACGAAGAAAGAAACGGAGAAACGAAGAAAGAAACGGAGAAACGAAGAAAGAAACGGAGAAACGAGGAAATAAATGGAGAAACGAAGAAAGAAACGAGGAAACGAAGAAAGAAACGGAGAATCGGAGAAATAAATTGAGAAACGAAGAAATAAACGGAGAAACGAAGAAAGAAACGGAGAAACGGAGAAATAAATGGAGAAACGAAGAAATAAACGGAGAAACGAAGAAAGAAACGGAGAAACGAAGAAAGAAACAAAGAAACGAAGAAAGAAACGGAGAATCGGAGAAATAAATGGAGAAACGAAGAAATAAACCGAGAAACGGAGAAAGAAACGAAGAAACGAAGAAAGAAACGGAGAAACGAAGGAATAAACCGTGAAACGGAGAAAGAAACGGAGAAACGAAGAAAGAAACGGAGAAACGAAGAAAGAAACGGAGAAACGATGAATAAAACGGAGAAACGAAGAAAGAAACGGAGAAATAAATGGAGAAACGAAGATATAAACGGAGAAACGATGAACGAAACGGAGAAACGAAGAAAGAAACGGAGAAACGAAGAAAGAAACGGAGAAACGAAGAAAGAAACGGAGAAACGAAGAAAGAAACGGAGAAACGAAGAAAGAAACGGAGAAACGAAGAAAGAAACGGAGAAAAGAAGAAAGAAACCGAGAAACGAAGAAAGAAACGGAGAAACGGAGAAATAAATGGAGAAACGAAGAAAGAAACTGAGATACGAAGAAAGAAACGGAGAAACGGAGAAATAAATGGAGAAACAAAGAAATAAACGGAGAAACGAAGAAAGAAACGGAGAAACGGAGAAATAAACGGAGAAACGAAGAAAGAAACAAAGAAACGAAGAAAGAAACGGAGAATCGGAGAAATAAATTGAGAAACGAAGTAATAAACGGAGAAACGTAGAAAGAAACGGAGAAACGGAGAAATAAACGGAGAAACGAAGAAAGAAACGGAGAAACGAAGAAAGAAACGGAGAAACGGAGAAATAAATGGAGAAACGAAGAAAGAAACGGAGATACGAAGAAAGAAACGGAGAAACGGAGAAATAAATGGAGAAACAAAGAAATAAACGGAGAAACGAACAAAGAAACGGAGAAACGAACAAAGAAACGGAGAAACGAAGAAAGAAACGGGGAAACGAACAAAGAAACGGAGAAACGAAAAAAGAAACGTTTCTCCGTATCTCCGTTTCTCCGTTTCTCCGTTTCTCGGTTTCTCCGTTTCTCGGTTTCCCGTTTCTCCGTTTCTCCGTCTCTCCGTTTCTCCGTATCTCCGTTTCTCCGTTTCTCGGTTACTCCGTTTCTCCGACTCTCGGTTTCTCCGTTTCTCGGTTTCTCCGTTTCTCGGTTTCTCCGTTTCTCCGTTTCTCGGGTTTTCCGTTTCTCCGTTTCACCGTTTTTTGTTCGTTTCTCCATTTATTTCTCCGATTCTCCGTTTCTTTCTTCGTTTCTCCGTTTCTTTCTTTGTTTCTCCGTTTCTTTCATCGTTTCTCCGTTTCTCTCTTCGCTTCTCCGTTTCTTTGTTCGTTTCTCCGTTTCTTTGATCGTTTCTCCGTTTCTTTCTTCGTTTCTCCGTTTCTTTCTTCGTTTCTCCGTTTCTTTCTTCGTTTCTTCGTTTCTTTCTTCGTTTCTCCGTTTCTTTCTTCGTTTCTCCGTTTATTTCTTCGTTTCTCCATTTATTTCTTCGTTTATCTGTTTCTTTCTTCGTTTCTCCGTTTCTTTCTTCGTTTCTCCGTTTCCTTCTTCGTTTCTTCGTTTCTTTCTTCGTTTCTCCGTTTCTTTCTTCGTTTCTCCGTTTATTTCTTCGTTTCTCCATTTATTTCTTCGTTTCTCCGTTTCTTTCTCCGTTTCTCCGTTTCTTTCTCCGTTTCTCCGTTTCTTTCTTCGTTTGTTCGTTTCTCCGCTCCTTTCTTCGTCTCTCCGTTTATTTCTTCGTTTTTCCATTTATTTCGCCGTTTCTCCGTTTCCTTCTTCGTTTCTCCGTTTCTTTCTCCGTTTCTCCGTTTCTTTCTTCGTTTGTCCGTTTCTTTTTTCGTTTCTCTGTTTGTTTCTTCGTTTCTCCATTTATTTCTCCGTTTCTCCGTTTCTTTGTTCGTTTCTCCGTTTCTTTCTTCGTTTCTCCGTTTCTTTCTTCGCTTCTCCATTTCTTTCTTCGTTTCTCCGTTTGTTTCTTCGTTTCTCCATTTATTTCTCCGTTTCTCCGTTTCTTTGTTCGTTTCTCCGTTTATATCTTCGTTTCTCCATTTATTTCTCCGTTTCTTTCTTCGTTTCTCCGTTTTATTCATCGTTTCTCCGTTTCTTTCTTCGTTTCTTTCTTCGTTTCTCCGTTTCTTTCTTCGTTTCTCCGTTTGTTTCTTCGTTTCTCCATTTATTTCTCCGTTTCTCCGTTTCTCTCTTCGTTTCTCCGTTTCTTTCTTCGTTTCTCCGTTTATTTCTTCGTTTCTCCATTTATTTCCTCGTTTCTCCGTTTCTTTCTTCGTTTCTCCGTTTCTTTCTTCGTTTCTCCGTTTCTTTCTTCGTTTCTCCGTTTCTTCCTTCGTTTTTTCGTTTCTCCGTTTCTCCGTTTCGATTAAATGATTATAATAGTTATAGTTTCTATTATAAATCATTTGAGCTATAGTTAAATTACACACTAACACTCTAAATACATTATTTAATATATTTTTTAATCTCTTTGGCCTCCAGAAGAATTTTATTTATACTATTTACTGTATATAATAATTTACACAGAATCGGAAATAAATCTAATTATTTATTTATAATAATTATTTTTTATTCACTTATTTTACCAAAAATTTCGATTCTCCATGTATTAATCAAATGTTAAATTGATATATCTCATAGACAATTATTATTTTCCATGTTTTAAAACTTTAAGAAACATCTCTTTACTTTGAAGTTCGATCAAAATCAATTGTTAGAGGCGAATCAATCATTTTTAATGCATAAATAAGATGCACATTGTTCGATCAATATAGGGAACATGCGTAAATGTTAATAACAATCGCTGAAATGAACGAAAATTCACCGAAACCATTCGTCCTCGAAGATTTCGCAATATCTTGATGTTTGTTTATCATAATTATTAACAACCGTCGTTGAGTCGTAGATTAAACAATTTTTGACAATGTTTCGGTATAAAAAGCCATCAATTTCTTGAAATATTTGGTTAGATCGAACAAATACGATCGAAGAAGCCGTGGGATAAAATAAATGAATATTTCTCTACATATCGGAATTATAGTTTGTATGTATGCAAATATATTCTGAACCCGCTATTACAAATCCCTGTACCGTGGTAATTAAATGGGTTGCCATCTATTGGAGAAAGGGTTAAACTACACTTAAGGGGTGAAAACCCCTGGCGGAGAAACGCTCACGTTTGTCGAGGAGTTGTTCTAATTTCAACAAATATTACAAGATATTGCTAAATTTGCGAAGGCGAACGGTTTCGGTGAATGTTTGTCCATTTCCGCGATTGTTAGTAACATTTATATGTGCTCCCAATATTAATTGAACAATGTACATATTATTTATGTATTGCAATTAATTAAGAAATTTATAGAAATTGATTTTGATCGAGACTCGATGTTAAAACGTGTTTCGTAAAGTTTTAAAGCATGGAAAGTAACAATTGTTCATTAAATACATTAATCTAACATTTGTTTAATTCTTATAATTTACACAATACGCGTAGAAGTGGTATTTTTTACATAAAAGTGCCGAAATTCAATTAATCGCTTTTTTAGATAGAAAAATCATCGCGATGAAGACTTGTGAATCGATAATCGATACCTGTAGCCTTGAAAATGTCAGTTGGATCTCAGCGAAAAATTCCTTCGCGAACAAAGAATATTTCAACGAAATGATATTTTAAGCCATTATTTATACTAGGAAATAGTTAATAATTGTTCAAACTACGGTCCTACGACGGTTATTAATAATTATGATAAATAAACATCAAGATATTGCAAAATCTGCGAAGGCGAACGGTTTCTGTGAATGTTTCTTCCTATATGCGATTGTTATTAACTTTTTCGCGTGCTCCCAATATTAATCGAACAATGTACATCTTATCTATGCATTACAAATGATTAAGTAACTTATAGAAATTGATTTTGATCGAGATTCGAAGTGAAAACGTGTTTCATAAAGATTTAATGCATAGAAAGTAATAATTGTCTATTTGGTACATTAATTTAACATTTATTTAATTCTTATAATTTACACAATACGTGCAGAAGTTGCATTTTTTACTTAAAAGTGTCACAATTCAATTAATCGCTTTTCTAAATAGAAAAATTATCGTGATGAAGACTTGTGAATCGATCATCGATACCTGTAACCTTGAGAATATCAGTTGGATCTCAACGAAAGATTCCTTCGTGAACAAAGAATATTTTAACGAAATGATATTTTAAGCCATTATTTATACTAGGACATTGTTAATAATTGTTAAAACTATGGTCCAACGACGGTTGTTAATGATTATGATAAATAAACATCAAGATATTGCAAAATCTATGAAGCAGAACGGTTTTGGTAAATGTTTTTTCATTTCCGTGATTGTTATTAACATTTACGCACGTTCCGAATATTAACATTACAATGTGCATCTTGTTTGTGCATTATAAGTCATTAATTACTTTACAAATATTAATATCGATCGAAAATCGAGAAACATATGAATACCACGTTTTACTTCAATTCTCGATGAAATTTAATTTCTATAGGCAAATCAATGATTTACAATGCATAACTAAGATGCATTCTCTCACATAAATGTTCGAAACATGCATAAATGTTAATAACAATCGCGTGGATGAACATCAATTCACTGAAACCGTTCCCCTTCGCAGATTTCGCAATATCTTGATGTTCATTCATCAGAATTATTAACAACCGTCGTAGCAGCATGGTATAAAAAATTATTAACAATGTCCTGGTATAAATAATGGATTAAAACATTACTTCGTTGAAGTATTTTTCATTCACTTCCTCGCATATCATATACTCCTGACAACAAGAGTCCCAACATTGAACATTTTCTACAATTTATGTCTGAATTTCATCCGTTGTAATGAGGAGAACACTGTCGCCAAGGAAGTATGCATTTCGATTTCTCAAGTACTAATCAAATGTTACATCGATATATCTAATAGACAATTATTACTTTCCATATTTTAAAACTTTAAGAAACACCTCTTTACTTCGGAGCTCGATCAAAATTAATTTCTATAAGTTTCTTAATCATTTGTGATGCATAAATAATATGCACATTGTTCAATTAATATTGGGAGCACATATAAATGTTACTAACAATCGCGGAAATGGACAAACATTCACCGAAACCGTTCGCCTTCGCAAATTTAGCAATATCTTGACGTTTATTTACCATAATTATTAACAAGCGTCGTGGGACCGTAGATTAAACAATTATTAACATTGTTCTAGCATAAATAATGGCTTAAAAGTCATCACTTTCTGGAAATATTTGTTAGATCGAACAAAGACAATCGAAGTAACCGTGCGATAAAATAAATGAATATTTCTCTACATATCGAAATTATAGTTGGTATATATGCAAATATATATTCTGAACGCTCAGTGACACACATATGTCACACGGCAATGAAGTGGGTTGCCATCTACTAGAGAATAGGTAAACTACACTTAAGGTGTGAAAACACCTGGCGGAGAAACGCTCAAGTTTGTTGAGGAATTGTTCTTATTTCCACCAATAGATAGCGCCACGAGCATAAATTTACCGACATTAAAGATAAGTAATCCCATTTGTATAATATTCCCTACCGTGCGATAAAATAAATAAATATTTCTCTACATATCGAAATTATTGTTTGTTATGCATGCAAATATGATCTGAAATTCCAAACATTTGCAACGTGGTAATTATATGGGTTGCCGTCTCTTGGAGAACATATTTGTTAACTTTTGCGATTGTTACTAACATTTATGCATGTTCCCAATATTAATCGAACAATATGTATCTTATTTATGCATGGTAAATGATTATACTTATAGAAATTGATTTTGATCGAGATTCAAAGTAAAAACTTGTTTCGTAAAGTTTGAAAGCAAGGAAAGTAATAATTGTCTATTTAGTGCAATAGTTTAGCATTTATTTAATTCTCATAATTTACACAATACGCGTAGAATTTGTATTTCTTACTCAAACGTGCTGAATTTCGATTAATCGCTTTTCTATGTAGAAAAATCATCGTGATAAACACTTGTGAGTCGATAATCGATATGTGTAGCCATGATTTCGAGGTATCAAAGATTTTTTTAAATGTATTAGGGGGACCGGAAAGTAATGTCGTTTCCCGACATTAAATTCAAATACATAAATTTTTAACGAGTTTTTATTTTTAATCAATGATATAATCACCCTCATTATCAACAACCTTTTGCCATCTAGTGTGCAAATTTTCAATGCCGGATCGATAAAAATCAATTGGTTTTTGAGCAAAATATACAGAGATGGCATTTTGAATATCATCCAAATTTGCAAATCTTTTGCCACTTAGAAAGTGTTGAA